>NC_056743.1:1743205992-1743223856 GCF_019279795.1 Protopterus annectens | reverse complement strand
TGGGAATTCGGGATGTTCACACCTATGGTCACCCCCTCGTTGTTCAGGTCTGACCATAAGCTAATCACCCTTAACATCCACATCCCACCCACACCCCCCAGTAAGGAAACCTCCATAAAAACTTCTCCAAAGCCAACTTCTTCCTACTCAAGTCAGAAGTGAGAAACTTCGACACCCATGCAGATGGGAACTGAAAGTTCTACTACTGAATCCTACACTAAGGCACTGTACGAGCCCATCCACTCATGCATGAATCGTGCCATCTCAAATAAAACCAAGATGTTCTCCTCCAAAAAAAAAGGAAGCCAGTCTGGTGGTTCCCTGCTATAAACAAACTTTACAACAAAAGGAAGAAACTGTTGCAGAAAAGAGGAGAATCCCAGAATGCAAAAAGCTCCCTTACCAGCCTCAGTAAGAAGCTGAGATCCCTCATAAAGTCCTCCAAAGCTAGTTAGGAAAATAAAATTGCCAAAGATTCCAAAGACAACCACAAGGCCTTCTATAACTGTCAAGAATCTAAATGGCAATGCTCAGATCTGCTCTGAGCTACAACAGAATGGCATTAAATATACTGATCCCAAGGATATTGCTAATATCCTGGCAGATCGATTCAGTGCCAACTTCACCCCCCTCTCACCCCCTAAATGGCCCATCTCAATAACGGAAGATTGCCAAATTCCAGTAATAACGGCCACACAGGTAAAAAAAACACTCTAAAGCTTAAGAATACAGCATCCATGGGACCAGATGACATCCTGGGCTGTGTACTACATGAACTACAAAACGAATTGGCACCTCACCTAAATGTCATGTTTAATCATAGCCTCACCTCAGGCTTTGTGCCCACTGAGTGGCGTACAACTACAGTTATCTCACTCCACAAGGTGGGATCCACCTTGGATCCCAGGAACTACCTCCCCATCAGTCTTGACGAGCCTGATCTGCAAGGCCATGGAACGTATTATCATGGAACTTATAAACAGACATTGGCAACCTTCAAACACTGGACCCCACCCAGTTTGGGATCGTGAAGGGCCGATTTTGTCTTCTGAACTTTATTTGACTTTATCGAATCCGTATCCAGAGCCATGGATGACGATAAGGCAGTCCACACAGCCTATCTGGACCTCGCCAAGGCCTTTGACACCATCCCCACTCTGGAATCATAGATAAACTTACTAAGCTGGGCATTAATCCCTATGTTACTCGATGGGTTGCCAACTGGCTTACTGACAGAACCCACAATGTAAAAGTAGCAGGCTCCAAATCCAGCTCCATACAAGTGGAGTACCTCAGGGTTCAGTCCTGGGACCGCTCTTGTTTTGGCATCTACTTCTGAGGTACAGGCCCAACACTAGGACTCTGGCTAACAAAGTTCGTAGATGACTGCAAACTGGGAGCCATTACTGAATCCCCAAATGATGTGGATACTTTACAGAAACATATGCTTGGTGGCAGAGCCACGGGCTCAAGCTCAATACCAAGAAATGTATAGTTATCCCCTTTGGGGAAAAAAACATGTACCAGGGAATTACCACATAGGTGGCAGTACACTAAACACCGAAAGTGTGATGAGAGACTTAGGGACACAGGTGGACAGTGGTCTCACCTTCAGTAACCACATCGCCACAACAGTCAGGAAATCTTTCTATGTGGCACACCTCATCACTAAGGGCTTTTCATCCAGAAAAAAAGGAGGTCATTGACCCACTCCTTATTCGACCCATTATAGAATACGATGCCCCATTTGGTATGTACCTCTCAAGACATCTGCAACAACTGGAAAGGCTGCAGAAATACCTCACTAAAAGAATGACTGGCCTAAAGCAGATGCCCTACTCTGGCCACCTTAAAGAAACTCGAGCTATACTCTGTTGCATACAGTCTACTTGGAGGCAATCTCTGCTGAACATACAAGGCCACGTCAAACCCAGAGCTGTTGGACATGCTACACTTAAAGAAATCCCAATCCCTCAGCCACACGCTCAAGGGATCTAAACCTTGTCATCGCAATAAACAAAACATGCTGGTCAGATAGGTTCCTGACCCAGAGACTCCCCAGACTCTGGAATAGACTTCCCATACATGTCAAAAGAGCACCTCTTTGGCCCTCTTCAAAAGGAACTGTGACGATTGGATGGGAGAAAGGAAATTCACCCCGGGGATCACATCAGTCGCCCTGCTAGACTGGTCCAGGGAAGTAAATAGTGCGGGAAGAAATAGCCAGGGGAATTGTTATGGCTAGCTTGTATAGGCCCTAGGGCCGATAGCCTAGTACCAACCTATGAACAAGTACAGGTTCCCACCCCTTGACTGCCCCATGCTTTGCTGCCCACTTTGCAGAAGAGGTCCTGAGGACTGGTAGTTTTGGGTGCACCATGTCTAGGTAGATCCATGTATCCACTCTGGTCTCACATTTTTTGTTGCTGTGGCTGTTTACAGTTCTACACTAGTGCTAACTAAAAAATTTAGTACAACAGAGGTCCTCGTGGAATGTATGGTCTAAGAATGGAGGGCCAGAGCTGCTCCTAGCTAAGGCACAATTCAGCCGGTGCTTTTCCACCAAAAAAAACCAAAAAAAAACAGAATGGTGCAAGCAGCTCCTCTAAGTGCTGCATTGCTGTTGCATATGGAGAGGAGGAGCTCCGCTGATGGGGAAACGCCCACAAAAGCTCTAAGTCTAACCTAAAGGGTGCTGCTTTCAACTTGTTCTAATGGATGAGAATTTATAATGCTAGGGTTTATCTCCAACATATCCTACTATGGTGAGTTACATGGCCATACTTCCTTTTCCTTCTATTGGTTCCATTTTGTTTACGTGAGTAAATGTCAGGAACCAAAATAGTATCCGTATTTGAACAGTAGCCTCTGTAAGTTGTACGTTTAACACTTGCATTCATGATATTTTTATTACTAATCTGATTATTAAATTCTACATCTGACGTGCATTATTAGAAAGGTGATATTAACTTATTTAAGGAGATGTGGTTAGTTATTTTTATGCTGTCTTTATCTGGAGCAGATTTAAGACATGTAGACACTGTACAGGATGAGATCTAGGCAATGTAACATATGCATACACACACACACACAAGCACGAAAACAAAAATCCCCGAACATACAGAACACACACACCATGCAACCCACATCACATAAACTGCAATCCCTACACTACATGCATGCAGGGTCAAGCCCCCCTGCACCACCCATGTGGGGGGCAAGCCCCCTACACCCCCCTACTTGTATATTCTAACTCTGAGATCGCACTAATACACAAAATAAAAAACACCACACAGACATTTTACACAGTCTCGCACACACACACACAAATACGCATCCAACACTCACACTCATACTCCTACCTCACTACCCTAACCCACACACAACTTACAAAACACACACACACACTCACTCACCTTCACTTCCGTAAAACATCCTGACTCACACACTTCCCATCCTGTAGCTGACATGCATAAGCACAAATTCGAGATATTTGAATTCGTGCTTATGCAGATTCGTGCTTATGGGTTTTCGACATTACAGTCTCGAATTACTGAATTTCGAGCATTCAGTAATTCGAGATTGTGAAGGGGAACCATATATATATATATATATATATATATATACACACACACACACACACACACACACACACACACACACACACACACACACACACACACACACACATATATATATATGGTTGACAGTTTAAAGGAAGTGAAAGTTGCAGATAAATCTGGACAACTCCTTTGTGGAAGATAAGGGGAGCATTTTTTATGTTGCAGATTTTAGTGCAGCATTGATCAGAATCCAACACAGCTGCTACAGCTCAAAGCATGTGTTAGTCTGTATTAGGATTAGTTGTTACGGGATACTACCCTGTGGTATAAAAGAGAAACTATCATCAAGGAATTCCTGAATGGTTCACTTGAGTCAGAGTAATACCAATTTACCAACATATTTACCTGCCATTTTAAACCAAACTGCCCTTTCTAAAAGTATTTAACTTGGTGTCCAGGCCATTTTATGAAAAGGTTAGATACAAACGAGCCAAGTAGTTAAACCAGGGAAATATCTACCCAAGCGGGCAGGTATGCAGAATTTACTTTGGTTACAAGTAGGGTAGGAACATGTATGTTTTGAATAATGTATGTTGTCCTGCATACTCAGAACTGAAGTGAGAAATTAATTTTCATTTATATTATGGATGTACCACTGATATTTTTTGCTGGGACAAGGAAATAAACTTCTAAAATGTAATTGTCCTATTTGTTGCTTTGGACATATTGTAGGTATTCATTTACGTCCTGTTCACTCACTCACTCTTCCTTCGTAAACCTTATTTTACTGACCCTTTTGGTTTTGAGTAGGTCTGCGAACACAGGAAGCATGCAGCCAGTGGACCATGATAGAAACTGTCTGAGCTGACTGAAAGACTGCATATACAGGAATGAAACTAATTGTAGTTTTAAATTAATCTGTTCTTTTGCAAAGTTATATTTACTGGTAGCCAGTTTTACCATGTATATAATTTGAAATGTATTGCCTTTTTTAAAACCATCACAGCTCAGTAAGAACCAAGACGAAAGAGGTGTTGATTTTAATTCTTTATGTATTTTTTTAGGTTGAATATGTGATTAAGTGTGACATGTCTGCTTTGCAACGGGTATTATATCGTCACATGCAGGCCAAGGGAGTGCTGCTTACGGATGGATCAGAAAAGGATAAGAAGGTACAAGTATTCCTCTGTAGATGAATGCAGAATTTGCTTTGTCCTGGTATGTCTGCTGTTTTTGTCTTGCTACCTGACTGGCCCTTTTAGTGACAGTAAACTGAAGACAGCTGTTGTAATGGATTCATGATACCTTATCAATAGCTGGTCTTACAGTAACACAACTCTGACTTCCGTACCCCAGAAGTTGGAGGAAAGTACTTTTGTGTTTTTTTTTGGGGGGGGGGGGGGTCTGTGCCTCCTATATGACAGTGTAGGCAACTTTGACCCTTCTGTTTCCTTGCTTAAATATAGTTGCATAGACGTTGACTCTTGGGAAAGAAGTGTTATGATAGGTCATTGTTTTTTTTTTTCCTCAAATATTTTTTTTATTTTCAATTAAAATAACATTTTTCATAATATTTTTTATTATTATTTGCTGGGGGAAGACACTTGGGTTTATGTGGCTAAATCCAAAACTGATCAAGAAGGCAAAGGTCAGTGGGTAAGAGTGGTTACCCCAAAGGATTTGGAATGGGACTTGACTAAAGTGCTACTAGAGTACCACAACTATAGGGGTAAGTCATATGGTCCATTTTTTTGTCATCAGCAAGGTGAACCTCTGACAGTCTCAGGTGAGAGCAGTTTTAAAGGAGGCAATCAAGTTGAGTGGCCTAGACTCAGATAAATATTACATTACATTCTTTTCAAATAGGTGCAGCCTCATTTGCACATGCAATGGGAGCTTCACAGACCGACATTATGAAGATAGACAGGTGGAAGTCCATTGCTTATAAAGGCTATGTAAGGTGTAAATGGCTTTAACTCTTGTCCTTTATATTTCAGCTCTCACATCTTTGGATCAGAAATACATCTGGATTAGTGGTTCATTCTTTCATTCGGAGACTCCATCGCTTTGTCCAGGGCAGGCGGGGTTTCTCCTTCCAAGGAGGAAAACAAGCTTCTTGCAAAGCAATTTGGTTTGGGGTATCAGGAATGCGGTGGCACCATCTCAGGGCAGTACTACAGCAAGCTGCAAGAAGCAATAAATCTCCTACTGGACTGCCCAGCCCTCCTACCTATCCTGATCCTACCTGTTCTCCACCTACCCCCACTGAAACCTGAGTCTGAGCTGACCTGCCTCAGACAAATGATGGCTTGCTGCGATTGGCTAGCCAGCCGTTGTTCTTCTGATTACCAGGATTTGCCCTTATCTACCTATGAGGATTTTGATGCAGAGGATTCCATTCCCCCTGCTTCCTCTCCAGAAGATTTTTCCTTTGGTGAAACCTTGCACACACACTCGGAGCATTTCTGCTGGGAAAGCCAAGATTACTCTGACTCTAAAAAGAGGCTTAGGGAATTCTTACTCCTCCCTCAACACAGGCCTTTAGCTATCCCTCCTGTTCTGGACATTGTAGATGCTTTCTTGGAATCTAGCCTTTCCCCAGACACTTCACCTCCAGCTCCCAGAAAACCTGACCGGTATTGCAGAGTACCTGACTCTCACAAGTTCCTCTTCAAGAATCCTACTGCGGATCCAGAGACCATTTCCCAAGGACCTAAGGGCATTAAGGCTACTGCTGCCAAAAACCCTACCCCTTCTGATAGAGATTCTAGAGCCTTGGACAGATGGGGGTAAGAAGGTATATACTTCTGCTACTTTGGCCATTAGGGATTTAAATTGCCAGTTTCATATGTTAAAGTATCAGCAGCATATTATGGGACTACTTAAACAGAAAATGATGTTGATTCCTGACTGTGCTGAACACAATTACAGGATTTAATGCATTCTGTAGAGCAAGTTTGTAAACATACTTTGCAATGTGGTTTTGATTCTTTAGAAGCAACTTGCAGGGCTGCTGTCACTGGGTCTGTACTTAGATGGCATGCTTGGCTTAAGGAGGAAAACTTACCAGATCATGTTAAATCATGCTCCCTTAAACCAAGACCGCCTGTTTGGCAGTAAAGCAGAAGTCCTCAAAAAGATGGAGGAAAAAGCTAAATCTATGCAAACTGTTAAAGATTTCCTGCAAGTACAGCCTACCAGGTTTAGTAGGCATTGGCCCTCAAAGAATTGGTCCTTTCCAGCCTCTTCCTGGCCTTCTCAGTTCAAATCCAGGAACAGCAGACCACCTAGGTTACAGTCTCAGGCTACGCACAGGCCTAAGCAGTGGTAGGCTCCCACTTCCAAAACAGGGAAATAGTAAGACACCCCCCTATGGAAAAATGGTACAATGACTTAACCTTAAACCTTCCAAGGCCTTCTCAACTGCCTGCTCCCTTGGAAGGAAAGCTTGCCCTGCTTGCAAAAAAATGGGAACTCATTACCCAGGATAAATGGGTTTTGAATATAGTTTCCCAAGGATACAGATTCCACTTCCACGCCCTACCAACCCCAGACGGTTGGCCAGACCTACCCCCAAATCAGTGGGCAGAGGCTCTACAGCAGGTTCTCTCTTCTAAGTATCAGGCTATTCAACCTGTCCCAGCAGAAGAAAGGGGACAAGGTTTTTATTCAAGACTTTTCCTGGTACCCAGAAAAGACAGCTCCTGGCATCCTATCCTGGACCTCTCTACTCTAAACACATTTTTGGTAATCCCAAAATTCAAAATGCTAACACTTCAACAGCTGCTTCCTATGCTAGGCAAAGATGCCTGGTTGGCAACCTTAGACTTAAAGGAAGCTTACCTGCACATTCCAATAAGGGAATCTCTGCACTTCCCTTTGGCTTAGTTACTGCGCCCAGGGTATTCACAAAGGGTCTAGCTCCAGCCATTGCATTTTGCAGGCAGAGAGATATTCAAAATACCCATACCTAGATGATTGTCTGATTCAGGCAGAAAGCCAGGACTTGCTATTAAAACATCTGGCATTCATAAAGAAACTTCTAACCTCACTGAGGGTACACCATAAATGAAAAGAAATGTTGTCTAGTACTCTGCCAACAGATAGTATTCCTGGGAGCAAGCTTGAAAACTTCCCAGATGGCTTTCCTCACTCCAGAGAAACAAGTTTGACAACCTACTTCAAACTACTGGCCACAAAGACCCCAGCTATCTGCAAGGAAAATTCTGCAAGCCCTGGGGTTCAGGGCCTCTTGTGTTCTACTAATTCCATATACAGTACTGCATATGAGGAAACTACAGTGGTATCTAAAAAGCCTATGGTGTCAACATTTTCAGGACCTGGAATCAATGATTCCTATCATTCCTTGTATAAAGATAGTTCCTTTAGTGGGCAGAGGCCTGCTACCACAAGTGGCTCCCTTTCACTATACCCCCTGCCGTCCAAACCCTAACAGACACATCAGACTATTTATGGGGGGCTCACTTGGCAGGGCAGTGCATTCAGGGCAAATGGAACCTGAGACAGATGCACCTGCATATCAACCAAAAAGAAATGTTAGCTGTACAGAATTCCTTGACAGCCTTCAAAGACCACATTCTTCCAGGACAGTTATTGGTAAAGACAGACAACACCACAGTTAGGTACATAAACAAGCAGGGGGGGGGGGGGGCACTCATACCCTCTCTGTAGACTAGCCATGGCTCTGTGGAACACAGCCTTGGGCTACCAAGTGCACTTACAGGCTTATTTCCTGCCAGGCAAGCTAAATTCTCTGGCAGACTACCTAAGCAGAAATCTCATGGACCCACACGAATGGAAACTGGAACCAAAAATATTCAACCTCTTGAACAAACGGGGGACTCCAGAGATGGACCTGTTTGCTTCCCCTCAGAACTACCAATTGGACAAATTTTGCTCAAGGACTTCCCACAGTCAAGCATGGAAAGTGGATGCCCTGTCCTTTACCTGGGAAAGCCTCTCGGTTTTATGCCTTTCCTGCTCTGCCTCTCCTGTCGAAGGTTCTGCTAAACATCAAACAGGACAAGCCAAGGACAATACTGATTGCACCAGATTGGCCACGCCAGCACTGGTAACCCCCCCCTTGTGCAGTATGGCACTGCTGGAACCATGGCACATGCCTCAGACCCCTTCCCTGCTGTCCCACCAGGCGGGCCAGATTCTGCACCCATAGCTTCAAACCCTGAACCTTTCAGCCTGACTAATTCCTTGAGCTCTCCAATAGCATCCCTCAGTAAGCAGGTGCTAGATGTCATTCTGGAGGCAAGGAGGCCTAGTACTAGAAAATCCTATGCTGAAAAGTGGAAAAGATCCTGTTCCTGGAGCCAGACTCAGGGGATGGGCACAATGGTGCCCAGCTTACCCCATATACTTCAGTACTTGACCGAAATGCTCTACAAGTGCCTATCCTTTTCGTCAGTTAAGATTCACGCCTCTGCCATTTCAGCACATAATACTGAACCACACCTCTTCTCTCAGCCCCTGCTAAAGCAATTCCTCAGAGGAGCCAAAAAATTTAAGACCCCTCAGTAGAGCCCCCTACTCCAGCCTGGGACCTTAACTTTGTATTGGAAAAGCTCACTCTCCCTCCTTTTGAGCCAGCTGCAACTGCAGAATTGAAATTCCTTTCTTGGAAAACAGCCTTCCTTCTAGCCATCACTTCTTCAAGAAGAGTGTCTGAATTACAGGCCCTCATGGCAGTGGAGCCCTTCATTATCTTCCATACAGACAGGGTTTCCCTCGGGACCAATCCTTCCTTTATGCCCAAGCTGGTTTCTAGTGTGGCCCTAAATCAGTCAATTCATTTGCCTACCTTTTTCCCGAATCCGCAAAACAAAGGAGAACAAATACTGCACTCTTTGGACGTGCACAGACAACTTAGATTTTATTTGGACAGGACTAAGCCTCTCAGAAAATCTGAACAGCTGCTAGTTGGCTTTGCAGCAGGGGCAGAGGGGAAGGCCATTTCAAAGCAAACAATTTCTTAATGGATAACCCATTGCATTAATTTCTGCTATAACATGGAAAACCTACCCCACAGGGGATAAAATCACATTCCACCAGGGCTGCATCTCCCTCTCCAGCCTTTCTCAGAGGAGTCCCTACCAGGGACATCTTAGAAGCTGTTACCTGGAGCTCTGTACATACCTTCACCAAGCATTACCACATGCCTATTTTTTCCAAATCCAGAGCTGGTTTTGCCACTGCAGTCTTGCAGGGCTTAATAGCTGGCCCTAATGCTCTCTAACTTTTCCTCCCTTCCTTAGCTTTGGGAATCGACCCAAATGTGATGACTGCAACAGTGAGACATGAAGAACATAGTACAGTTGTGTACACTTACCATAAATGTAGATGTTGGTGTATTCACTGTTGCAGTCCTAGTTACCCTCCCTCCAGCCCCCTGACTTCTCTTGGCTTTACCTTTCCTTCTTGTTTGGTGTATTTAAGCTTTCTGGTGTATTTTATTTTTGATGGAAGTGTACCAGAACATATAATTGCTTCCCATTGTGGGGGCACCTGACATCTGGGGCAAGAAAAACTGATGTAATGGTGTCAGCTGCATGTTTTATACCCCTGACAACCTGACATCATGGAAGAAGAGAGCATCTGATGCAGGAATCCAAGACTCTGGTATTCAGGCCGGCTGAGGGCTACCTACAGGCATATAACCCAAATGTGATGACTGCAACAGTGATTACAAGCGAACATTTACATTTATGGTAAGTGTACACAACTGTAATTTCGGAACCCTTGCCCCCCCCCCCCCTCCCCCTTACAAAGGGGTCGGCAAGCAAACGTATTCATTCTGAGGGCTGGAACCCTGTTACATGTAAACTTGAAGGGCTTATTCTTTGTAGGTACCTTTTCATCCCTGTCGCTCGTCTTGTAACATAGATGACAGGCAGGGTATTTCATTTAGATGCTTTAATACATAGAAGCACATCATGATGGATAGCAGGATCATAAAATATAAACTAACTAGTTAACAGACAGATCTTACATACATACATGCTTACATCTCAACAGCTAACTGCAAAATGGCTGTCAGGCTCGCACATGCTCAGTATTTATATACTTGTGCAAGCCCTTGGGTGGCTTCTTAAAGGTACACACCTACAACCCCCTCAGGATGTATTGACCATTTTAAGAGGCCAGGAAGCCTAATGTTGGGAAATGCCTGGTAAACTGGAAAAGATTTTCCATTTGGTGCAAAACAATATGGGTGTGCTGAAAAATGGTGGAACACCTTATTCGCATCCATTTGTCAATTCTGCAGAGCCAAACTCTATTACTCTCTTATAAAAGATGCGTATCAGCCATGTATGCTTTCTTCTGTGGCAGAGGAGGCAATGGTTAAGCAGTTCTTGAGAGGAATTATTAATCTTGCAGCCATCTAGAAGGGTTATCCCTGGCCTTTAGTACCTGAATTTCAGTTGAAACAGATGACTTTGGACCTGTTAGAGCTGGAGGCTGCCTCAGTCTTCTAAAGTTTCTGTAGTGAAAAAATCTTTTTGGTGGCAGTTATATACACAAATGGGATTTCTGAGATTCAAGCTGAGATGGCTCAGCAACTGCTCATGGTCCTCCGCAGTGTTATGGTTCACCTTAAGAATTCAAACTTTATGCCAAAAGTGGTTTTGGAGTGGGCCTTTAATTCATTAATAATTAGCAGTTAATTGCAGCATTCCTAACTACAGGCAGGCTATATCACAGTTGCCTAGAACTGAGAGTCAGAAGGTGCATTAAATATGAAAAAAATCTTTTCCACTTAACAGGAAAAGCATCTTTTTTAAGTTTTTTCAGCTGAAGCAGTTTTCTTATATTTAATATGCTTAATTGTTGCACTAAATTCTGCATATTCAGTATCACGTTAAGTTAGTGAAATAGCAGTGCTGTGTCTCTCCTTTCAAGCACCATCAGCTTGAATGGGAAAAGGCAGCCAGCACAAGTAGTACTGTGTGTGTTACCATCAGAGTGCAGTCACCTCTGCTTGTGTTGAGTTTAACCAATCAATCCAGCTGCCAGTATTCTTAAAACCCCAGAACCAGGTATTAACTGATGCTGTCCAGCTGGTTAGCAAACTCATTGCCTTTTGCTATAAGAATCAAGAGTCTGCAGGAGCACAGGTGCATTTTACCATAGCTCAATCTCTGCAGCTGTTTTTAAACAAGTTTCAGCTAAGGCCATTTTTGAGGTGGCTTCCTGATCACCAGTTCCTGTATCGTTTAAGCATGGCAAGCTGGATATCTGCCACCTGGTTATCACTTCTTGCATTCTACATGAACTGTAAGCTGGATATCCAGTAACAGGGTTAGAGCGGAGTTGAGTGGTGGTCCTCCATTATATTCTTTTGAGGAAGCATCCCAGGAGCAGGGCAATCTCCCCCTCAGTCTTTGGGGAGCTGTAGGAGTCTGTTTTCTCTATGCTTCAAATAGTACTGTGACAATGACCTTATGGTGAACATAGTACTACTTTTGTATGGAGACTTGCCATAGTAGATGTTTCAGTACGTCATGATTGCAGTATTAGCTCGTACTTCCTTTTTCCTTTTGGATGAGCTGTCATCTTCCATGCAGAAACCTAGCACTGTAGGGTGGGATACTGCAAGAGGATAATTCTTACCCAATTTTGTGAGTCTGCTCTTCTACACATAGAGTGCGACTTCTGTGAGATTTGTGGGGAGTAGAAGGTGAGTCTGCCTGACACCCCTTTTATCAGGGATGCCAGTCCCCCCCCCCCCCCTTATGAAGAGATGCCCTGCAGTCTAACATGCACAGAACTTTGGAAATCTGGGTCATTTGAGTCTGTCGGTCTGTGGCTGTTTCCCATATAATACGAATACCATATTGCAACAGTGATAGTATTTGAATATCTACTGTTATGGTGAACAACTTTGCAACTGTACTTTCATTGATGTTTTATGAAACGATATAGACAGCTGTGGGTGATGTGTGTCAATCTCCCTCCCCTTGTGCAGGAAGTTTTACCCCCTTGCAGCCTTGACTTTAACCTAGTATGAAGTCCCATAAGATAGGTTATGTATTTTTGGCTAAGCAGGATATCTGTAAACCGAGCTTTTGAGGGATAACGAATTTCTGGTAAACACCTTTGTACCCCCCACCCTGACAACTGACTTTACAAACATGAAAATACCTTCACCCCTTTCTGGGCCTTTGTCCTGGTACTGGTGCAGACTGGATCACAGAGTCTGCCATTTTCTGCATTCTCTTGCCCCAGCTCTAAAAGCAGCCCTGTACTGCATGAAGCACAGGCTACAGTGCTGTGTGCTCGTTCCTTTGTGCCAGTGTTTCTTACCGTACTACATGAAGCATAATCTCTACAGTGCTGTTCATTCCCTTGATGCAGTTCCTTTTGCTTTGGTGGTTGCATGCTGCTGTGATAGTGCTCAGTGTAGAGATGAAATGTTCTCTCTTCTTGGGTAAAGCACATCATGCAGTACTTTTACTCTAACACCCTAGAATGTCATAGTGACGTGTTTGATTTCTTTGTGACTTGCAGTTGCTTCAGTCCACTGGTTAAAAAAATGTCCTTTAAGCCAACTCCACTTGTTTAGAGGGATACAGCCCTAAATACAACCCAGATGACCAGATTTTGACTAGAAGTTTGGATACCTGCCGGAGCTGGCAAGTGAGGAGATGAATGACTAGGTTTAAGCCTGCTTATCTCACTTAAGGGAGGAGCATACACTCCATAGTAAACCCGTTGAAGACTGGAGAGTGCACAGAGATGCTTACCTACAAAGGGTTGGGGGGCAGGCCACTTGATCACATTATATTGAAAAGTGGAAGTGGAGTGCATCAAGTCCCATTGCTCACCAATCTCCTGGATGCTGATGAGCATGCATTGGGAATCTGGGCTGCAAAGAAAACAAAAATTATTTTCAGAATGACTGCACTGCTTCTGATGAGCTTTGCCGTACCCAAATAGAATAAGATGGGTCATAGTGCTTTCATTCAGGAGGAATTGGTCAGTAGAGTGACAGGGAAGGTAAGCCGGATAGAGGAGGACCACCAGAAGAAAAACAGCACTTTGCCACACATCTGATACCTATTTATTGATCTGCCAAGGAGAAAATTGGCTTCATCCTGTAGCACTTGTTTTGTAGTCTGATTTGTCGATTCTGAATCTTATACCAAGTTACAGCAATGATATGTTTAAATCTTTTATACTTAATAATACCTCTGTGAATATGCAAAATCCCTTAACTATTTAAGGATTATTTTGAAGGCATGAGCTGCTTTTTTACACATTGCAGGGAAAAACGCTTATAAAGCAACTTTAGGGATGAAGGCCGACTGGAGTCCACTTACAGGATGCTTTAGGGTATACTGTTTGTTCACTTATAATAACATTTTTAGACATACTAAATCAAGCCAGTATAATGCAGCTATAACTTAAATGGTTTGTAAGCCTTTGGATGGGGGAAACTACTTTGTTTCACTGTAGAATCGGGTTGTCTTTCTCCCAGCTTGTGTGACTTCAGAAATTGAAATTTGTTAATAGCAGCTGTTGCATAGCACAGTGCCAAAAATGTAGTATGTGGATGCATTGGGTCACGTTAAAATGTTTTTAGCCGATTAATTAAGGAGGTGAATCTATCTGGGAGGAGAATAGGACAAGAGTTGACAAGGATAAGTTTATCCACCCAGCAGAACAAGGTGGTTTAATATTACCTGCTTTGAAGGGACATTTTAAAGCTGCACAGTTGAGACTCCTATATAATTCAAGGTGGGAAGTGATGGGAGGAGGGGATCAAAAAATGAGAATATGGGATTTTGGGTGCAGATTAGTAAGGGGAATAATAGCTATACCAAATATTGTATTCATAAAGTTGCAGAAAGTCTTATAAGAACCAAGTCAATACAGGAATGGAGAAAGTTCTTGACACCCTTGTGCACTCATTTATTTTTGTTTTTGTTGACTTGGTTCATCCCACTAGGGTAGTGGCTTCTCTTCAGGCTAGACCCGTAGTGGTTTTTATAGTAGTAAGGGGAATTTGGCCAGAACATCGGGAACTACCCCTACTCTTTAATAGGTGCTATGGAATCTTGCGTCCACCTGAGCTGCCATCAACTCGAGCAGTGTCAGCAATCGATCTACTTACACACAGCCTTCTGCACCGGAGGTGTGTGTGGTACCTTTTGCACCACTGTTGCTGCTAAATGGTCACCAAAAGACTTTTTAAACACCTTTATTGAATTATCACTTCTGTCTTCAACAAATTTACATTTCTACAAAAGTAATCACTATATTGACAAATTAACAAACATTATACTTCACATATATTGCTATATATCCTATAACCTAAGCAACATTACATAAGTTATTGAATTCCTGCTCCTTTTTTTAAACAAGAAACATCTTTATTAAACCATTGCTTACAACATAAGCAATCATACATTTATATAAATGGAAACAAACCACACCGACACAATCCTAGTTGCAAGCATTTTACTTCACAAGTCATATTGATACACTCCCAGTTGCAAACATTATAAATCACTTATCTGTCCAGTCATTTTCAGTCAAACATTACATAACTCATTTAAGTCCTGCCTTCTTAGCAAAAGACTTTCATGTAGACAGCTAACAACATATCCCTGCAGACACCTACACATGGACAGATTTACAGTAGTTTCTTACAGTTGTGTTAATGGCCCTGATCCTTCCATTGAATTGATGAGTGTGTGCCGTCAAAAGATGGTGTACACTTTTTCCACTCTGTGTCCCAAAGAGTGCAGTAGATCTGTTTAATCACTCTTCCACACTATTCAGGTCCATACAATATTTCATGGGATAGCACATGACTAGTTATTAGCCGCAACCCTCAAATTATTGTATTTTTATGTAGCTTTGTCAGCAAGACCCCTGTCTGCTCTGCAGGTCGGTGTCTTCATACTGCTTTAGCAGTACAGTGATCTCTGAATTGCTCAGGCATAACACCCTGCAAAAAACTACAAAAGGCAGTTTTTGGAGTATATTATGCCTCTGACTTCCAGGGACTATTTATATTGCTGAAATAAAATGCACAGTATATATTCAGTTGTTGGGGAGAGAGAAACAGATGTGAGCTAATTTTAATGTATACCTTTTTCTAAGAATTTTTTGAACTTCTGAGTCTGTCTGCCAGTATATTTGGTTGCATTGAATTAAAAAAAAAATTGTCTGATTAGTATGACTGTCTGAGCCACCCAAAAATTTAATGTTATAAGAAGCATTTATAGTTTTTCAAGAAGTAAGACCATGAAGAAAGGTTATACAGGGTAGGCAATGTGTAGTTTTGCTGTAAGACTGAAGGGTACTTTTCCGTTAACGGGGCAACAGTTGTAACGCGGAAGCACGCAAACGCAAAGATCGCACAGTTGTCAGCCCTGACGCCGCATTTTTGAAAACCAAAAGAAACACAGATTTATGCGCTGCAGCATTTGTTTGCTTTTACAGAAATATCACCTCATGTGTATGTATTACAGAAGCACAGCAGTTCAGCACTACATAAGACAGCATAACTGTAAAAACAGTATGATTTCTTATCTGAATCCGTTATCTGCCTAAAACTCAGTATTACAAGTATGGCAGAGAACAAAGTTACAATGCACAGTACGGCCCTTGGATCAGAAACTTATTTAATGAAATTTCATTTTCAGCCCAGTACTTGTTGCTAGTCAAGGTATAGCAGATAACATAGACGTTAATGCTTAATAATAAAGGAATTAGGATCTACAAAACAATCTGAAGATATCAAAGTTAAGGTTATTTGGTTAAGGTACATTATTTCCTTCAGCTCAGCAACGTCCACTGACATTTCTAACTGACGTGTCTCCTTCAGGTTCCTTGTAATCTCACCTTCTGTGGGAGGATATCTTGCCTTCTTCCACTTACAGTAATAATTTTTCTGAAGCTAAAAGCCAAAAGTCCACAAGGGCTCTGTCTATTCTAGAAAGCGATTCTCTGTCTAACGCAAAGCTGTCGGGAAGTAAGATGGTGAGACAATGATCTGATTTTTCCAGATGTAATCACAAATGCCTTGTGATTCCTCTTAAAATGAGTCTGTCTGCTGCATGCTGAAAAGTACCCACTTACGCATCAGTTGTGAAATCATTGCAAGTGTGTTGCAACATTCCAAGCACTCTTAAGTGTTGCCCCTGTAATGGAAAAGTTCCAACTAAAGCAATGATGTCCATCAGGCCATTTGTTTTAAACTAATATTTTTGTATCTGTAATGTGTACTGTATGTTTTATAGCATGTTCTTGTATTTGTAAATATGTTAATTTTTTTATATGATCCAGTTCACCTAGGCTGCAGTTGCAAATGGTCCGTTGAGGTGAGTGCAATACCCAGGAAAAAAAATATAAACTTCCCTCTTTTATACAGATGATAAAAAAAAAAAAAAAAATGTAAACAAGCGGTAGACCCGATTAAGAGTTAATTTAGGATGCTCAGTTCCAACAGGAGTTAAATATTCAGAGAATCTGCTACAGTTGAAAGAAATGCCTTAAGCATGGGAAGGAAAAGAGATTGTTTTAGCTTTGTGTCTAAAATTTTACAAATTGTCCAAGATGCACTTGGTTGCTCAAGGTCAGAGGGGAGCCGGAACCTATAATAGCAAGCTGAGGGCACAAGTTAAAGAACCACACCTATATTGGGACTCTGTTCCTTGTCAGGATGCACTGAGGCAATTTAGATTTACCACTCCAACTATTGGCATTTCTATAGGATATGGAAGGAGGAGATGACCCTAGTGAAACCAAAGTGAACACTGCAGTGATGTGCAGACTCTGCAGAGAAGGCATCCCATTCAGGAGTTGCACTGGGAGCTACTGTACCACTTTCCCCAAACTACTGCTACATTAAGCTGTTCCCGTTAGGTGTCGCCACAGGGGATCATCTTTTTCCATTTCTTCGTATCCTGTGCATCTTGCTGTGTCGCACCAACCACACCTGCATGTCCTCTCACCACATCCGTAAACCTTAACTTAGGCCTTCCTCTCTTCTCTTACCTGGCAGCTCCATCCTTAACATCATTCTCCCAACATACCCAGCATCCGTCCTCGGCACATGTCCAAACCAATGCATTCTTGCCTCTCTTGCTTTTCTCGAAACCGTCCAACCGGAACTGACCCTGTAATGTATGGATTCCTAATCTTGTCCATCCTCGTCACACCCAGTGCAAATCTTAACATCTTTAACTCTGCCACTTCCATCTATGATTCCTGTCTTTTTATCAATGCCACAATCTCCAACCCATATAACATAGCTGG
>NC_056743.1:1743182565-1743205492 GCF_019279795.1 Protopterus annectens | reverse complement strand
GAACATCTACATTTATGGTAAGTGTACACAACTGTACTTTTTCTCTCCAGGTTACTGAAGTGCATCTCTGCATATGGGACATTTGGCTTGTGCCCTGATAAACACAGATCTCTGGGAATTGGCCCAATGGAGGTTGTAAGCCTGCAGTGGATTCATTTGTGCTGCGAGTACTACTGCAGCAGTCTTCCTAATTGAGTATTTGCTAAACTTTTTGAAATTGCATCATCTTGTTCTCTGCCTCTAGTTTAAAAAAAAAAAAAAAACACCACCATAAAATTACCAGCTGTTTTACCTGCAGTCTTTCTGCTGCTCTTGAAATTCAGTTTCACATGCACACAACTATATATTTATGTATTATTCTAAGTTTGTGTCCTTTTTATTTTTGTTTTAGCAGATAGCACAGAGGACTAAAGCTGAGCTGTTAAGGAACTGCCTCCTTTCTTCCAGTATTTGATTCCTTCAGCCTGCCCCTACTTTACAATTCTGAGCAAGTCACTTCTGCATGTAGCACTTCCAGGCTGTTTCTGAAAAGTTTGTTTGGTGCAGTTTAACAAATACAAACAAATCTGAGCGTCAGTGGTGCAATTGGTATCACATTCTTGGTTTCTTTATAGTTTCTTAAACATATGGAAATGTAGTCTAATAACATTTGTGTTTGATCCCCGACTGAGGCAGTACTCTGATTTTATAGGCAGAGAATTAAGTTTGAGTTAAGATGTTGCTCCTGTTGGTCTGGGGATTGTGACTCCAACAGCCTTCATTTGCCTGTTTGTTTAAATCGGAGCAAGTCACTTAACCAGACAGTGCTTCCAGGCAGTGTGTGAAAAAAAATTCCATGTGGATCGCGTACCCTGGTTAACAAAAGCTGTGTGACTTAGTGCAAATTTTTTAAATTTTGCAATGTATAATATAATTACTGTTTTAAATTTGTGTACTATATTTATGATCTATTTTTACTTCCGCAAATGAGATTGGCAGTCATTCTTTTGTGTGGCACTGTCTTGATGTCTAATTTAGAGTGATTTAACTAGATATTCTTCTAATAAATAGGTTGATTTAAATGAAGAAGAAACCATTCTCATTATTCGCCGTTTGCACAAAGTTCTACGTCCCTTCCTTTTAAGGCGACTCAAGAAAGAAGTTGAAGC
Source organism: Protopterus annectens (assembly GCF_019279795.1). NCBI lineage: Eukaryota > Metazoa > Chordata > Ceratodontiformes > Protopteridae > Protopterus > Protopterus annectens. Next base: position 1,743,204,344 of record NC_056743.1, on the reverse strand, counting down.
ACAGCTTCCTGAAAAGGTACAGCTTGATCTCTCTAAAACCAATGCATTGTACAGGCATCTCTTGTTTTATTACTTATTTGGTACAGAATTGTATGTACCCTTTTTTGCTGAAGGTATGCAGATGTGTTGCTGAAAACGTGCCCAACAAGCAAGCAGGACTTTCCTGCATTTAGAATACATTTGGCAAAAAATAATGTTCTCCAATCTCATAATTTTCATGTGGTTTTTGTAGATGCTCAGCTACGATACTGAAGCTGTGCTCTTAATTCTACAGAAGGATGTGTTTTTATACATTGGTTTGCAGCTGGCTTTAATTGTAGCATCAAATTGCATCATTAATTTTATATTTGATAAGATCAGTCTGTTGACTTGAGTTTGCAGTTCTCTACAGTGATTACAAGAATTGTCTTCATCACCTGGCCAGGAGAAATGGGTGCCTGGGGTGAGAATGTTCGGTAATGCTGCCTGAGAGGAGGCATAATCCACAGAGGTCAGTTGTCCTTTGATAATGTTGACTAACTCAGGAGTGGAGGTGGGACACTAAGGGTTGGTCATAACCCCACGACCGCCACCCATCCTTTTAGAATGCCCTTAAGGTACAAAACAGTCCAGCTTACTGAGAAGTCTGAGTGAGGAAGGAGGGACGGGTAGACCCAGCAATTGATTGTGGTGGGGGGGTATTGGGATGGCAGGACAGAATGACACTGGGTGGAAGGAGAAAAAAATTACCTTTATCACAAATGGAGTAGTTGGTTTGTTTTATAGTACTAAATTTTCTTTATCTGTAGATGCTTGTCAAGACTTGGCTTATCTTGTGGGTGTCCTAATGACAGCATATGCACTAAAAGAAATATGAGGGGGTCTCAAATTAACACTGTCCTGAGAGATCATTAATTGCAAGCTACCCATGTGCTTTGGTAAATTTTGAACACCATTTGCAGCTTTATGGCATCCTGTAACATCTATTACAAAAATGGAGTACCTTTCAAAACTCTGGCTTCTAACTTAAATGGCAGCTTTCCACATTGGTATATGTTTTGTGACTACACTACATCGGGGAGGAATCTGTGTTGAGGCTTTGATATTTCCTTTGTTGTGTTATTCCTGTACATCTTTAGGAATACCTATTTTGTCATCTTTCAGTTAGTTATTACTAAGCTATGACTCAAAAGGATCCCATGGTAACAGTTTATAAGCAGTCACTGTATTAGTCTTTCCTCTTGAAATGTGATTAGCTTTCTGGATGACTGATTTTGGTGGGTATTGTTGGAATAGAGTATGGCAGTGCCAGTAAAAGCATGACAGTACACCACAGATTCCAGTCTAGGATAGCACCATCTCCTGTCTGTATTAGAGCATGTCTGTGGTGGTACCTGTGGAATGTGTGTGTTCTTGACAGGGGTGCAGCGGAACCTCTTGCCACATCCTGCATCAGAAGTAGTACAGATGGAGCGTACTGGCAAATTCTTATCTGATTAACTTTTTTCTATTCTGTATACAGTGTCATTGTGCTCTGGACCTTCAGGGCAGTCTTATTGCAGCTGGTGGAGCTCACCAGTCAGAATTCATCTTTGCTGTCATCCTCCTTTCTCTTCATTGGGAGTCTGCACTTGTTGAAGAAAGGACATACTTGAGAGGGAGGGTTCAGTCTAACCTACCTCATTTTTTCTCCTGTGCTCAGGATGAAGATTGGATCTTTATTTCATTCACTTGTTTGAATATTAGACTTCTTAATTTTTTGTCTAATTTTTGATTAAGCTAAAAAGGCAGTCTGCATTGATTCTTTCTGGTTGTGTCTCATTTGTTTTTGCTTTTTTCAAACTGTCTCTAGAAAGTTTTTCTTGCTGTCAAAACTTCCACAAAGGCTTGTGACCAAACCCCAGTTCCCCAAGACACATACCATCTGCTTTAACTTATTGTTACAGCACCTTACAACAGACTAGTATATGCAAAGTATTCAGCACTGCCATGCTTTTTCCAGGGTGGAGTTGAAAGTTCAAGTTCAGCAGCAGTAATTCCTTGTCAGTGTCAACTGAAAAACAGAAGCATTGCCTTTGAGATTGATCAATAGAGGAATGCTGTCAGAAGCTGAAGTCCTTTCAGTTTTATGGATAGGATGAATCCCCTGATGTCAGAGTGCAACACAAGGGTGATGACCTTGCCCTGTTTCAGAGGGAAAAAAAAATAGTATGGAGTGAAAAGATTTCACATATCTTGTGAAGTACACTGGACATTTTTATAAATGCTAACCTAAAGTTTTTCCAGTGTCTAACAGTCAAGCTTTCAGGAACAAAAAGTTGAAAACTGGGCTGTAATAGTGAATTTTTTTAAAAGCTGATTACAGGATAGGTAATTCTGTATGTGTAAGGTACCTTTCTCTCTCAATCAATGCTATTTTATGCTGCACTGTGAACAAGCCTAATTAGAGAGGTACAAGTACAGATTATGTGCATTTGTGTAAGACAGTGGAATGGATGATTGGTCTGCAGAGGTGGTAAATAACTTTTAAGCACTTTTTGTTTCACACACACATTGCATTTGATGGAAAGTAAGCTTTATTAATTGGCTAGGCTGTTGTACTCCATAAAAAGTATGTGCATGTTTACCTCATTTATGTTATGTAAGTGTGTAATTAGCAAATCTGAATGCACTTTTGTGGACAGTAAGCTCGATCCTGTGTGGTAAAGGTATCTATACGGAGGACTGGAAGTCACAGTTGATCTCCTTTAAGAAGGATATAGTCAGAATGGAGAGAGAAAGTGAGATATTCAGGAGGAGCAAGTTTTGGCTACTTTTAAAAAAGCTTGAAGAAGCAAGACTAGAAGTTGAACAGTCCATTAGCTGGAGCCCACAGTAAGTAGTTCACCCAGTACGGTAGGGAATACATTGACAAAGGTTTACAAGGTTGGCAGTAGAACATGGAAACAGTATGTGTGGGCAGTCTGGCAATTCATATGAGTGGCATGCTGTTTGAGTTGTCTGTATTTAAATAGGAATCGCATGTCTAGTCAATTCCTTGTTTCACCAAACACTTTGCAATATGAGCAGTAAGATTAAGAAACTGGGCATAGGACTTCCAACATGGCTGCAGACTGAATAGCAGATTGATTAGAGAGCTCTGTGTGAAAACTGAGAATTTGTTAAAGCCAGTAAGTTATTTTTGGTAAAATTCATTTAGTAGATAGTAATTATACTGCCTGGATGCTAGAAAAGAATAAATTGAGAGTAAAAAAAAAATCAACCAGAAAAAGTGAAGAGAAAGTTTTGGTTGGGAAGAGTCCTTGCAGCTGTTCAGTTCAAAAAGACCGTTCAGGTTTCTGCTTTAGTATAGGAAAAGGATGAGTAGTTTAGAGGGAAAAACATCAAACGTCCTCAGAATTATTTAAAATAAGTGAGACTGAAAATGTATACAGTCAAATGACAAAGGGATGAACAAATAGTTTGATCAGATGAGCTTGATAAAATTGCAGAATTCAGAGGTCGAAATGAGGGAAAGACTTGACTGTACATGAAGCTTCTCATGAGGGTTCCAAAAAGAGAGAACCTAAGATTTTTGATGTACCAGAAAAAAAAAAGAAAGGAATGGACTGCATTCATTTTATAAAACTATAAATAAGCAACTGGACTTGTGTTCATTTGCAAGCTTTGTTAATTGAGAAGGCACATCAAGTGTGTGCTCCAAATCTGGCCAAGAGAATGTAGGCAAGACCTGTGTTAGTAAAAATGCACTCATAAAAGCAAAAAAGAGGTGGTCCTGACAAAACTGTGTCTGAAGGGAGAGGTATTTAAAACTGGGAGCAACAGAGTATTTGTGAAAAAATATTATTCACAGTACACAGGCAGAAGAGAAGCACGTTTTTCCCGGCAGGCAGGGGGGTTTACAGTCAGGTGTGAGATTCAAGTTTCTGTATCCTGCTGTCTTCAGAATATTTTTGCTGCAATATGAAATACATTTTTGGATGCAAAACTGGTAAAGGAGGAAATCAAGTTCAACCCATAATTAGTGAGCCAGCTGAAATGGGCTGTTTTGTCATACTTCCTACAGTAAGAAAGCTAATAGACATACTTGCCAGTGAAACCTTTTCCACTGTTCAAAGGTTACGTTTTGAGAAGAAGAAAAAAGGCTCAGGAGACTACTAGAATCATAGGCGGTGGACTTGAACCAGAGAACAGTGTTCAGAAATTATGATCGGGAAGATTAATGTCCCTAGTAACTGTAACTCTGATCCATCAGAGGATTATAGAAATTTTATCATCTCTTCCATTGTAACAGTTACTAACATGTTTCTTAATCCTAGCTCTAACCAACAAATTACTGAAAGTAACCCACCAGCTCAAATGCACTTAAAGTATGCAACCATCCTCCACTTCAGAGTTGTTTCCAAGAAGGAAACTAAAAGATCATTAAAGAAAGTACAGTTGTGTTAAGAACTTCCCATAACAATAGATGTCCTGCTGATGATCACCATTGTAGTATTCTGTATGCTGGGTTGTCTTGCCAAATAACCTGAACATCAAGCCAGGGTACCAAACCCAAAACCTTCACAGAGCTGTACTTATGCATGTCCACAGGTGTAAGAATGGATATGTGGACATGAGTGTAAATCCTCAGACTGTTTCCAAGCCAGGTGAGCCTGCAAAAGCCTGAGAATAACTTGGTCATCTAAGAGGGGAGAGGCAGAAAGACTGATCACCCTCAGTCCATGGGGTAAAAGGAAGGAAGAATCCTAAAAGGGGGCTGGTAGAGAGGGAAGGAATACTGCAACAGTGATCAGTAGGACATGAACTGTTATGGTGAGTTCTTGCACAACTGTATTATGTCCCTCCTTGGATCACTGCAGTATTCCAAACTGTTGAGTAATTTCCAGATCTTAAGAATGGTGAAAGGTGGTAGGAGAGAGAGAATTGCCAACTAATGTAGGGAGTACTGACCTGGCAAAAGTGGCTCTGGATTTAGAAGGGGCATCCACTCTTTTGAAGTATGCACAGACCACAAAGTAGCTGCTTTTAAAATGGTTGTAGAATCTTATCCCCTTTTAAAAGCCTCCAGATGAGGTTACTGCTGTAATTGAATATGCCTTTGCTGGGAGAGCTAAGGATTTACCATACTGACTATAACAAAAAAAATTGATGGATTTTGAGATCCAGGTAGTAATAGTTTGCTTTGACTCTTGGCTTCGTAGTGTGAACTCTTGGAAAAAGGCAAAAAATTGGTCAGACTTCTGAATTTCCTTTGTCTTATTTAGGTAGAATCTGAGCTGTCTACACACAGGCCAGTGGAGAATCCTTTCTTACTTACTTTGTGGGTTAATGAAGGTAGTGGGAAAATGCATCACCTGGTTGCAAAGACTGTTCGTTTACTACTTTAGGCATGAAGAAGGGATTGATCCTTAAAGACGCACTGTCCTTATGAAAGATGGGGGGATGCCATAAGGGCCTGTAGGTCATAGACTTGTCTGGCAGTGCTGAGTACTACTGGAAGAATTGTTTTCCAAATACAGAATTAGAGAGAGGCAGAGGAGGCTGGCTCAAAAGGATGGAGAGCAAGTTTTTCTAGGAAAAGTTGATGTCCCAAGTAGGGGGAATAGCTTTTTAGGAGCTTTCAGGTAGAGCAAGCCTTTTAAGAACTGCTTCACCTCTAATATGGCCAGAACAGGAGACTCCAGATTTAGGCATGCAGATATGGCTGAAGTGTGCCTTAAGATATGTGTGCTAGACCAGACTCTCAACAGCTCACACAAAGGAATAAAAGAACCATTGGATTATTAGTCTGTCTGGGTCGTGTTGTTTAGCCAGACACTGATAGTAAGTCTCTTCCTTTGTGCTATCCAAGATTTCTTGGTAGTAGGTTTTCTTGCCTATAGGAGAACCTTAGGCATGTCCTCCAGGAAATTGATGTCTGAAAGGCATCAGAATCCTGTTATACATAATGTCCGGTTGAGGGTATTACAGATTGTTATCTAGCAGTGAGGCCTTCTGCTGTGTGAGCAAGTCCACTGTGCTGGGAAGCTTCTGGTGATGTCGCTTGGTGAGGTGGAAGAGAAAGGGAACCAGTGCTGCCTTAGTCAATAGGGAGTCACCAGTAAGATCTTGGGTATTCCGTTTGGATCTTTAAGACTTTGAGAAGAGAAAGTGGAGATAAGGCATATAAAAACCTCCCTTTTGAAGGACAGGATATTGCGTTCATTTTCCAAGCTAGAGGATAGTAGGTCCTGGTGCAAAAGAGTGGAAGAAGTCAGTTGAGGCAAGGAGATTTGAGTCGCTTCCCATTAGTGGACTGTGTAAAGGAAGAGCTTTCTGTTCAGCACCAATATGGGGGATCTTCCCTTGTTCTGCTTAGAAAGTCTGTCGGGACATGGTCTTGTGAGGGAATGTAAACAGCTTAGAAGGGAGCTGCTTGATTATATTATTTTTATGTGGCCTGCTCCTATGCCAAGAGATCTAGTCTGCACATTTGGTAAGATCTGGTTACGATCTGCTTTGTACCACATGACAACTGTTTTGTGTATGAACACTCTTAAGGATCCTGGTTTCCAAGAATAGGAGACGGTTCGGGGCCAGTATTAGTGCCCTTATCTCCTTCAGATTGATGTGCTCTGATCTTAAGATTTTTAGGCCATTTTCTTTGTACTCTCAGGTTGCCTGTCCATGCATCGTCTGCTTCTGTGTGTATCTCCTGTTGTGGAGTCTGTGGTTTGAAGGGTAGACTTGGATTGAGCTTTATTTGTGGTATCCACCACAGTATTTATTTTATGCCAGGCAAGAGAGGTACCTGTGTCCAGGGGCTGAATGTGTTAGGACCAGGTGCACTTCAGGTAACAGTGAATCTTTCTCATATGGAGTCTGAAAAAGAGGACTATGGAGATGGGTGCTGCCATGAGCCCCATTGCTCTCAGGATCTTCCTTGTCACATAGGACTAAACTGGTTAGACTTTAACTTTGTCTGGTGCATGCATGAGTTTGGTGTTTAGTCTGCACTCCAAGAAAACTAGGCCTTGGATTTTTTTTTTTTTAAGGTTAATATTAAATCTAAGTAGGGACAGAGTAAAATTGGGATGAGTTGAGTCTGCTGAGGCGATGTGTATTATCAGGTTGTACAAATAAGGCAATAGCTGGATTCCTAGAGTCCTGCAGGGGGTAGTGAGTGGGACAAAGCACTTTGAAGACTCTGGGGACTGGAAAGTCCAAAAGGCAAAGCAGAGAACTGAAAATGTGGTGAGTCGACAGAAAACCTCAGAAATTTCCTATAACTGGGTGAATAGCAATGAGGAGTTGGTCTTTCTTTAGGTCCAGAAACACCAGGAAGGCTTGGGGAAGGATAAATTAATGCAGTGTTTGTAGAGATAACATCTTGCAAGATGTAGCAAAGAAAGGTGTTGAAGGTGGAGAGGTCCAGTTTTGATCTCCAGTCTCATTTTCTTGGGATGAAAAAGTGTGGAATATAACCCCTCCCCACATTTATGGAGGGAGTGGTTCTATTGTGCCTTGCTTAGCCACTTGGGAAGCCTGAGCCAGTGTAGATCAGGTCTGCTATTTACTTCCAGGTTCCTTGGGGAAAGGCACATTTGTATTTAAATTGGCCAAAATAGAAAGTATTTAGTCATTTGAGTCAGAGCTCTAAACGCCATGGTGGAGGGTGTATAATCCTTTTCCCCCAGTCTGTCCATTGCCTTGCTGCCTCTATCTGAAGGATGAGCACTGACATCAGGAATCAGATTAGAAGGTTTATCTGTAGACATGAAAATCACAGAAGGGTTTGCCACAAGGTTTTTGTACAGAAATTTCAAGTCCCTGTGTACCCTGTAAAACTTGTCAGGCCTTTTAGATGCTGGTAGTTGAAAGTCTGGTGGAGTGGATGGTGTATGTAATAGTATTCAGGAAGGCCTTCAGAACAGGTGGCACAGGTGCCAAAGCAGGTGTTCCTATTTAAGTTGTATGTCTTGAACTTTAGAAATCTGCTTGGATTCCTATTCAGAATGTTTGATTTAACAGTAGCTTCCCCAAATAAAGCCTCTACAACAGGGGAGTCAGAAGAAAGGAATATTTATAACTTTAGAAATCTGCTTGGATTCCTATTCAGAATGTTTGATTTAACAATAGCTTCCCCAAATAAAGCCTCTTCAGCAGGGGAGTCAGGAGAAAGGAATCTTTATCAACAAAGGTCATTTGGCCTGTAAAATGGATCTGGGGTGAGTAGGCTAAAGAGTGCTCATCAGTTGAATTCCTCCTCTTCATCCTTAAAAGCCGTATCGAAGTGTCTGTTTTAGGGGAGTGGATGGAGAAACCCTAGTTAGGAGTAGACCTTGCAAAGGATTGAGGCTTGAGTGCCATTGTGGCCTTAAACAGGCCCTGTGAAAAATCCCTTTTTTTTTTTTTTTTTTTTTTTTTGACGTCTGAGGGGAAGGAACATTTTTTTTTTTGTTTTCCTAGGTGTGACATTGACTTCAATTGCAGAGGCTCTTACCCATCAAGTGACATGGGAATTTCCTCTCTAATGAGAATTTGTGGTATGCCTTTGGATCCCTTTGAAGTAACTTCAGCTGTTTCAGACATATGAACCTCGTACTCCATACTGGCCTTTGGTGAGTTTGCAGAAGCAGGTGTCAGGCATGACACAGGTTCTGAAACCTCTGAGTACATCTGAGTCTGACTGGGCAGTCATATTAGCCCTAGGCCTCTTAATTTCTTTTTCTTTTGAATGGGTGGGTCATCAGGGGAGGAAGAAATTCCTGCCTTTGCTTGGACGAGGAATTTAAGGTGTTCAGTTTCCAAGTAGGAGTTGAGAGATAAGTGGTTTTCTTAAAGGTTTTCAAAAAGGAACTGATGGATCAAACAATTTTTGTAAGTGTGCTCTGCACCTAAGCAGAGAAGGATCTGGGAGTTGAGATCTTGTAGGGAATCCGCCTACCACAATCACACTTTTTCACTTCTAGTTAACCTCTAGTAGAGCAACAAACAGCAGTTGAGAAAAAGTAAGGAAGGTTCCCCAAAGGGGCACTTGTCTGAACCAGTAATGGCAAGTAGTACCAGTGACCAAGCATAGAACAGACTGGGTGCGAGACCTGCATTCTGACTGCCAGTAAGTTAGTCTGGGGATTTATGCTCATACGTCTGTTATATGTACCCTTATGCCAGCTTTCTTAGGTCATACATCTGATGTAGGACTCTGGAAGATTTTGGCTTTGGTACCCAGGTTGTTTGGAGAGATAACCGAACAGTTTGGAATACTGCAACAGTGATTTAAGGAAGGAGAACTTGAAATGGTCCATGTCCATCTTCACTGCACTCCATGCCAACTTAGCAAGGCAACAGTCAACATAGCTAAACACCTAACTTGCATTTAACTTCTACCCACAGGAACTGTTCCATCAGCTCTGAAACATGTCATTGTTATACTGCTTCTTTAAGTACTGCAGCCCAGAGCCCATAAACACTGCTGACCTGTCTCCAATCTTTGCCTTCTTGAAAAATAGCTGTGGATATCTGTCTGGGATTATGGGCACTTTGAATGCAGGACTTTTAAGTTTACTCTTAACCATCTGTCCTCCCCAACCAGGCAGGGGTGTCCTGCTTCCTCTTTATTTGCCTTATATCTACTTCCTCTTTATTTGCCTTATATGCCTTGTGAAATGACAAATTCACCACCTTAACAGGTACACAAGCAAGCAAAATCTGAGGGTAATGCTACTCAATGCTAGACGTCCAAACCTCAAAATGCACTCACTCGAGGCACTCCTTAAAATGGAGAACATCGACATCTGTGCAGTGACAGAGACCTGGTTCAAAGCTCCAGAGAGCACCCCTGCATTACCAGTCTAGAATTCATACCACACCTTTTGGCCACCTAACCTGGAATGAAGCACGAAAGGTGGAGGCGTGTCCATATTCATTAAGGATATCCACACCTCCAGGCTAGTTGCACAGCATAATGCATCCGAGATTATCCAAGTGCAACTAACTCTAGGCAAGACCGCAATCCAAATTGTAGCTTACTACAGACTCCCCCACCATGCCCCAGGATTCCCACTCCTCATTTCTTGATGCACTAGAAAGTATTGGGGTACAACCCAACACCCTAATAATGGGCGATTTCAACTACCCCACCATTAACTGGGAAAATACTCATGTACCAACTCTTTTTTGCTCAACATTTTCTAGAATTCATCAATTTAAACGCCTTGCATCAACTTATTCACACCCCCACCAGGGGTAGCAATATCCTAGACCTGGTCATTACCAACATGGGCAATCGGTGTTCCACGTTAGTCTGATCCGGCCATAAGCTAATTACCCTAGACATCCACATCCCGCCCCCACCCCCAATTAGGGGAAACCACAGTAAAAAACTTCTCCAAAGCCAACTTCACACTACTTCAGACAGAAGTGGCAAACTTTGACACCCATGCAGACGGACAATAGAGGTACGACTGCTGAATCCTACACAAATGCACTTTATAAGCACTTGCACGAGTGCATGGATCATGCTATCCCTAATAGAACCAAGATGCTATCCTCCAAAAAAAGGAAGCTAATCTGGTGGTCCTCTGCCATAAACAAACTCTACAACAGAAGAAAGAAACTGTTGCAAAAGAGAGTAAAATCCCATGACTGGAGGAACTGCCTTGTCAACCTCCGTAAGAAGCTGAGATTCCCTCATAAAATCCTCCAAAGCTAGCTACGAAAACAAAATTGCCACTGACTCTAAAGACAACCACAAAGCATTTTATGGCTGTCAAGAGTCTCAATGGCAACACTCAGATCTCCTCTGAGTTACAGCACAATGGCACTAAATCTACAGAACCAGCTGATATTGCCAACATCCTGGCAGGTTCAGTGCTAACTTTACCCCCCTCTCACCCCCTAGAGGGCCCATCTCTATACCGGAAGAATGCAAAGTTCCTGTAATCACGGCTGCACAGGTAAAAACACACTCTCCAAAGCTAAGACCACAGCATCCATGGGACCTGACAATATCCCAGGCTGCGTTCTACATGAACTACAGAATGAACTTGGCATCCTACCCAAGTACCATGTTCAGTCATAGCCTCACTTCAAGCTTTGTGCCCACTGAATGGCGCACCAGAACGGTTATCCCACTCCACAAAGGGGAAGCCATGACGGACCCCGGTAACTACCGCCCCATTAGCCTGACTGGCCTGGTCTGCAAGACCATGGAATATATCATCATGGAACTCATAAACAAAGATATTGGTAATCTTCAAACTCTGGACCCTACCCAGTTCAGATTTGTAAAAGGCAGATCATGTTTCCTAAACCTGATCGACTTCTTTGAAGCAGTCCCCAAACCTATAGATGAGGGTAAAGTGGTTCACACAGCTTATCTAGATCTCGCCAAGGGTTTCAACACCATCACCCACTCTGGAATTATAGATAAGCTCACTAAACTTGGTTTAAATCCCTGTGTCACAAGATGGGTTGCCAACTGGCGCATGGACAGAACCCACACTGTGAAAGTAGCGGACTCCAAATCTGACTTCAGACCAGTGACAAGTGGAGTACCACAGGGTTCAGTCTTGGGTCCTTTCCTATTTGGTATCTACTTCTCTGAAGTACAGGCTAACATAGAAGGTCTTTGGCTAACAATGTTTGCAGATGACTGCAAACTAAGAACCATAATCAAAACTCCTAACAATGTGGACATACTACAAAAGGGCCTCACTGAGACAGATACTTGGTGTCAAAGCCATGGCCTGAAGCTCAATGCCAAAAAGTTTATCATCATCCCCGTTGGTAAAAACTCTGTACCCATGAACTACCACATAGCTGGTAGTCTACTTAACATTGAAAATGTGATGAGACCTTGGGACACAGTTGGACAGTAGTCTTGCCTTTGATAATCACATTGCCACAGTGGTCAGGACATCCTTCTACGTGGCTCACCTAATCACAAAAGGTTTCTCATCCAGAAAAAAGAGGTCATTGTTCCCCTCTACTCATCACTCATTAGACCCATTATAGAGTACAATGCCCCTTTTGGTACGTACCTCACAAGATGTCTACAACAACTGGAAAGGCCATCGAAATACCTCACAAAGAGGATTACTGGCCTCAAACAGATGCCCTACGCAGACAGTGTCAAAAAACTCCAGCTTTAGTCTGTCGCATATCGCCTACTCAGAGGCGATCTCTGCCTAACATACAAAACGAAGTCAAACCCAGAGCTGTTGGACATGCTCCACTTAAAGAAATCCCAGTCCCTCCGAGCTACACCCTCTAGTGACCTAAACCTTGTCACCACAATAAACAGAACATGCTGGAGGGATAGATTCCTGTCCCAGAGACTTCCCATACTCTGGAAAAGACTACCTATCTATGTCAAACAGAGCTCTTCATTAGCACTCCAAGAAAAATCTTGATTGGATGGGAAATAGGAAATTCACCCCAGGGATCACTTCTGTGGCTCTGCTCGACAGGGGCACAGGAAAATAATTTTCTTGGGTGGCGAAAGCCAGGGTACATTTTTGGCTAGGCTTATATAGGCCCTAGGGCCAATAGCCTAGAACCTACCTATGAACCTATGTACAAGAAGTAGTAAATATAGTGACAGAGGTAAAATGACTGGAATTTGGATCTTTAAAAAAGGGTAGGAGCAAAATACAGACAAAAATGGGAACTGTGGGAGTAATATATGCAGAGGAGGAATGAGATTTAAAAGATGGCAGGATTTGAATGAGCGTATGTCATGTATGACAATGACTGGATAGATTATAGGTGATTTAGAATGTTTGTAATGAAAGCTGTCAATATGGTTTGTGATGTATAATGTTTGCAATGAAAATTGTCAATATGGTTTTCATTTACATTAATGTATGATTGCCTATGTCATACATAATTAATAAAGATGTTTCTTGTTAAAAAAATAAATAAGAAGTCCCCCCAAGACTGTTCTAGGACCATTGCTCTTTCCTTTATTCATTAATGAAATTACTGATGTCTTGCCTGAACTTAACCTTACTCTCTACATTGATGATACTTTATTACTGCAGGCAAATAGATGTCCCGCAGTCCTGCGATTTCAACTTTAGAAGTCATCTGATCTTTGTCAGTGATCTGTATAAAATAAACCACAAATTACCCAAACGCAAGTGCTGTTCTCCCCCACAAAGCCTGTTAATGTCCTGCCCTTACTCATACATTGACCATCATATTGTTCCTTTTGTAACTGATTACAAATACTTAAGCCCAACTCTTGACTTTACAGTTGAGCTTTACAACCTACACTGATATAAACTTTGTTCTCTCCCAACTCAGTGTGTTATAGGGTATCACATCTGTCTCCTACTACATATAAAGCAGTAGCTGCAAATGTCCTCCTTCCTAAACTGGAATTTTGCCTTTCTGTACTCTCCGCTCTCTAGTTGTAACACACTGACTACAAGTCTCTGAAAATAAAACTACCAAAATGGCTCTACTTGCAAACTCCTGCATACACTAATGCAATCTTCTAAAGTGACCTAAATTGCTTACCTGTTAGTGAAAGATTCGCTTATCTTCTATCCATCTTACTATATAAAATTCTAAATGACTGCTACTGACCTGATTGGGAGTTTCCTTTTCAAAGAGGGCTGTCTTATTCCCCAAGATAAAGGCATTGGTTCTTCCAAGTTCTCAAAGAACTGTAAATCTGCAGATTTTGTTAACCGTGGTTTGAGGATAGTGACAGGCAATTGCTAGTTTCATTTTTATTAAAGTAGGTTTATGCCAGTGGCTCTTGTAGACTTGAAGAATAAAAGGGAAAAGTGCTTTAAACACAACCAATAAACATCCAAAATAAAGCACCTAGGAAACCACAAAACAAAGCCACCAACACAGCGTCGATAGGAGCAAAAAAGCTTGGTTTTATTTAACGTTGCAAAACACCACGTTTTCGTCCTAGTATGTCCAGGACTTCATCAGAAAATCATTTTCTGATGAAGTCCTGGAGCTGCTAGGACAAAAATGTGGTGGTTTGCATCGTTAACACCAAGCTTTTTTGCTCCTATCTACGCTGTGTTGGTGGCTTCGTTTTGCTGGTTCCTAGGTGCTTTATCTTGTAGACTTGAATTACAGTATGTTCGTGCATCAGTAGCTCAGCATGTGCGGTTTCATAACAATGCGGACAAGTTTGTCATGAAACTGAAAAGATGACATCTGGTCAAATCAGTCAACTATTTGTACTGCTCATTTGTGACTTGAGTTTAGTCATAGGATCACATTTTTCAGCCATCCCTGTTCTGTTTGGGGAGGGGGGGTCAAAAATTGCAGATTTCTGACTGATTTAGGAGTTGCTTAATCTCAAAATTGTAGATCTGAGATGGTAAACATGCATTGCAGCTTCAGAGAATCAAAGCATTATCAAAGAAAATCATTAATTTCACTGTCCAAAAAAATGAGAATCTAATCTTTAGCCTAACCTAACTAAATTGAGAAGAAATGTACATCATCCTTAATTGCCTTCCCTTTCCTTTACAGATGTCTACCCATAGCCTGGCATTCCTCTTGTAGAGATGGTCCAAACCACTCTGGCATCCTTCCTTCAGTTCCACCCCCCCCTTTTCTGTTTTTAAACTGTAACCCTCTCACCTCCCTCCAAAGTAGACTTTCTCAGTTCTTTAATACAATAATTCTTAGTCTTTGTTATAGACACCAGGCTAATAGCCACCCTGACTTTGTTGCCCTGACCCAGTACTTTCATTTTCTAGTTCTTGTCTTCTGCACCACTTTTCTAGAGGAGTGTCTTAACTGAAACTTAATCTGCCATAGTGTTTGTTGAGGTCTGCTGTGAGGTTTTTCTGTGGTTTTATGATACTAGACCCTTCCAAGATAAACACCTAAGAGTTTCTAAATTCAATATCTAACTCTTTGTCCTGGTAATACTGGACATAAAGGATGCATACTTGCACATACTGTATGTTTGTATAGTAATCCTCAAGGAGCATAAGCAGTTTCTGAGGTTCAGAACGAGATAGTAAAATTTCTGGTTTGCATACTTGCCCTTTCTGTGATTACTAGGGTTGTTTAACAAATTTTTAGCACGACTGTCATGTTAGTGTGTGGGGGGTTTGCATGTGCTCCTTTTTTGTTGACTGCTTTGTCTATAAACATTCTGAGGGAGAGAGAGATCCACTGAGAATACACCATTCGGTCTCCAATCTGGAGTATTTAAACATGTAATCCTGCCTCATACCAGAGAGTTGCAAAAATATTCTGGGAGCCCTGTTGAATATGGAAAGGAGTAAACTTTCATTTCCCAGGACAGGGTTATGTGGCTAACCCATTTCTCTTGGGACCTCAGGAGTGGGGATGGGAGGCAGTGTCAACTTTAGTGGTCATATAGACACTGGAATCCATGTCTCTCCTCATGGTTCCCTTGGCTAGGTTTCAGCATACCTGGAAAACATGGTGACGAGATGCTTGCTAAGGAAGGCTTTTTACCCATGGTTCTCACCATCAAGAATACATACGGAGGTCACAGCACGTACCTAAATGCAGTACAATGCTATTCATAGCTCCAGAGGGTGTACAAAATGTGAGTGTGGATACATTATCTAGCCTGCAGAGCTTATATAGTCTGCTCAATGTGCAATTTGCGTAGAGCCCATACTTCAAAAGAAATGTCAACTGAAAGCAAAAAACATCCCCCTCTATCCACAAGACAATTTGAAGATTCTCTGCTGTTAGAATCCCTTTTGCTGACAACAACATAGTCCTTTTTGAAAGGGAACCCCGTTTGTCAAATCTGCAGACTGGATTTGTCAGCCTGGGCTATAGCCCTTTGCCTGGCTTTTACTTTTTCACCAGGTACATCCTTTGAGACCTTATAACATATCACCCCCTGTTATGCAAGTCAAGAGAGTAATTATGGATGATTAAATCTAGCTACCTTCCAGGACCTAACCGGAAATTGGGAAAAGCCAAATGTTGGCATGTTTGCCTCCATGAAAATATACACTTACTGGTGAGGTTTTACTTAAGATACCCATGCAAGGAAATGACAGTAAATGTGTTCTGTGCTCCTTGGAGTGAGCACCTCATTTGTGCTTTCCTTCCTGTTTGACTAATTGCCCACTGTCGCAGACAGTTGTTATACATCTTCCATATGGCCAGGGCGGGGCCCATGTTACTTAGAATGTTCTGTTAATGTAGGAATAAAGGTCATTGGTGTATTAGTTTAAAGAAACCTAGAAACGTGGTTGATCTTAGATTGCTTCCCTTCATTGGCAAGTCTGGTGTAGTATTGCACCTTTTGCACCAGGTAAAACAGCTCAGAAAAAGGCGGTTGTACTTTGCTAAATGAAGTTTTTCCTGTGATGCGAACCTAAGGATAAATATCCACTTGGCAGAAGTTGTGTATACTGTTTCGTCTATTAATCCCTCCCTCCTCTTTGAGCCATTGTTCAGTGAATGGGGCTGCTATATGTTGAGCTATCTAGGTACCCCTGAAAAAAAATTTTTCACACTTTAATCCCACCTGACCAGTGGCAGCTGGAGTTTAGCCTTGTAAAAGCTTATTTCACTGGCCTTTAGCTTGACTAGAACAATCTTTTAGCTTGACAGCACTAACATACAGGTTCTATAAATTGTTTTGCAGGGACTGGGTAAACCAGGATTCTTTCACACCAGCACTGGTGTCTGAATTGGCACATAGCTTAAGTATCCAGCTCTGTCTTCTGTTCCAACCCTTGTAACAAAGAGGAAAGGATCCTGCACCCCTTGGATTTTCACCAGAAGAAAGAACCAAAGCATTTTGATGATTTGAGCAGCTGTTTATTCATACCATGCCTTCAGGTAGACATAATTCAAATGTCTGTCAAACTTTTCTCTTATGGTAGCAGTGAGAAGAATCTAGAGTGCCGTGTTTCTGCCCATTATACTAGAGCGGCCGTCTTCTGGAATTTGCCATTTCAGGGTATTTTTGAGGCATTGCAATGATCAGCAGTGCACAACTTCCCCAAGTACTGCGCACTCCACCTTCAGTTGAGGAGCATGTGATGTACTTTGCCACTGCTGTCCTGCAGAGATGAGTGTGATCATTGTGATCACCTTTTCTACATAGGGAACTGTTTAGTTTAGAAGCCATGTCCTTATAAGGAATTTTAATTCAGCGTATAGTCTTGATGAATATAATGCAGTTTAAATGTCTAACCATACCTGTAGATGCTCAAGTAGGATTACTGCTGCAATGTGAGCATCCACCCAACTGCCCCCTTTATTTGCAAAAAGCATTGCATTGTATACCCAGAGTGGGGGGGGGGATGGAGAGAGACAAGGCACAAGTACTAAAGCCATTCCATCAATGAATTCATTAAGGACCCCATATTAGTTGCAACCATTTGCTTCCTCCAGCATTTCTGTCAAAAGTTATCTATTAGAGAATTTTTTAAATCTGACAACTTTTTACATTCCAAGGAAAAAAGTTACCAATTACCTTTTTTCCTCATCACATATCCAGTATTTGCTATTGGGTCTATATTAGATCACCGAACGCTTAAAGCAAACTGTGATTAATTGACCCTATGTAAGCAAAAGCTTACAATTTTGAACTGTCAGAACAGCGATTTTTATTTTTCCCTAGGGAAAAAAATCACTGTTCCAAAAAAAAAAAAAAACTTTAAACATTAAGTGGGGGGCACCCCCTACTTAATTATGCCAACTCCGAGACTGCAGTACAGTGCCGAAAACTGCAAAGTAAAGCGGTCAAGCAAATTCTTTCCCATGGAAAGAATTTGCTTAAAAGCTGCTTTGATGTTTTGCCGTTTCAGGGTTTTGAGTTCGACCAAGATGCATTCGAAAGAATGCGTCTTCGGTCTTCTAATAGGGGAACCTCTGCTATCCACATGAACAGTCTTCTGAAGCCTACCTCTGCAAGAGCTTGTCTTTTACTTAGCACTTTCCCTGCCCCTTTATCTTTGCCTGTACTCTGTGAATCACTGATTGAGAAGGCAATCTCTAACCTGTGGTCCAAATGCCTGCTTAGCTTCTCACTATTTTACCTTTCCCTCAAAATTCTTTGATTTTGTTTTCTGATTTCCTCCAGTAAGCCCCCCCCCCCCATTATTTGTTCCCCTACTTTCAAGCATCCTTCTTGGTAAAAATCTCATTTCAACCTTCCTGCACTGACTTAAATCTTGGAGGATGTTTTCTTTTTCATGAATAGAATAAAGTATTTAGTACAGTGGCTTTTTCTCTTTGACGTTCATCTAAAATCCTAGTCTGCCTGTCTCACGTATGCCACCCACTTACCTTTCAGTGTAGTCCTTTCCCTCTCTTGACTTATAACTGCCTGCTCATGTAAACCCAAAACAAACTAAAAACAAACCAGTCTGTTCAATACATCACCCCATCTGCCTAAAGTCACATTATATTAACTCATTAACTTGCTTCTTTTCATAGTTTATTACAGAGCAAAACCTGGATACATTACAAGTAAGAAAAATACTTCTGTCTGTGTGCACTGTACAGAGGTACTTTACAATATAGCATGCAGGTTACAACAGGAATTTTTACACAGATTTTAATAAGATCAAAAGATGTTTTACTTGCAGTTCAAGTTCAGTCCTTTCAGTGTCCTCCTAAACACTGACGCAAAGGGTCTGTGCTTCATAGTTCTCCCACCAAATCAGTGCAGTCAACAAACTTGGTCTCTTTCAGCCACTTAACATTCTCCCAGTCATTCACTAATTTCACACTGTTGCTGGTTTTCTTGATAATCTTGATCTCAAAACACTGGTCTCTAGTTCAGTTCCTGGGTACTTCTGATTCTTCTAGTCAGCTCCTATGCTTTTTTTCTGTCACTCGAGCATTTTCATTTAGAACAATGGAAAAGAAAAGGCCTTACTGGTAGTCTTTCTGAGATTTCTTGGTGCCAGAAGATGGAAAATCGGTGTCCCCTTCAGTTTACTGTTTCACTTTGTTGGCTATTTTTATTTTTCTGTAGCCTTTCCTGTATCCAGAAATTTCTTTGATTATCCAGGAAAAAAAAAAATGTTCTGAACAAAACTATATAGCAACTTGATTCGCCCACCTGTGACCTGCCTCTCAAAATCCCGATTGCTGGGTTAAACTTTTCTCTATTGCCTGGTGTATGGCATATTATCATTTTCCATAAGCACTCTGCTGTCCAATTTTTAATTTTCCCTTTTGCCACAGTTTTGTCAGGAGCACCTCTTTTTGCTGGTGTGATTGTATCTTTACTAATTTAGATATTGGCTTTTTCTGATTGCCAGGTTTGTAGCATACACACAGTGTGCCCCTTCATTTAAAAAATCTGTTGTGCAGCATCAGTCCAGTTGCTGATTTCTCATTTCACAGTGCATTCTGTTTCAGTTTTTCTGGTATTCCAAAACAAGTCTTTTTTTTTTTTCTCTGTGTGTTGGGTCTTAACTATTTTACTGTTTTTCTTGAGAAGCCCCTTGTCGAGCCATTCTTCATTTAAATATCTGGGTTCTGGAGTTGTATCAAGTCTGAATGCTTACTTTTGTTTTTCCTTCCTTTTGTCATTTGACTTTATATATTTCTCCAGTTTCTCTGTTTTTAAACACTTGAGTGCATTTGAGTAATTTTTCCACTTGATACTGGAAGCCATCTCCTATACTAAAGCTAAAATGTTAATACCTTTTTACTGAGCAGCTGCAAAGTTATTCTTAGCCAGAGCTTTTTCTTTTCAGGTTGACTCACTTGCTTTCTCCAAGTTTTTGCTGACATCCAGACAGTGTAATTACTACCCAGTAACTTAACTTTTACTGTTCGTGTATTTTTTTAAGAAATTGCCTGTTTTCACGCACCAGAACACTTCTAATCAATCTACCCGATGTGCAGCTGCCTTGGAAGTCATTATAGTGCCATTTTAACACATTTTGATTTACCTTTTTCGTACCTGGATAGTTGGCTTCTAGCAGTTCCCAGTAAACATGTTGTATGGGTCTGTGATTGCACTGTAGCATTGTTCAAGTGTCTGGCAAGGTTGACTAGTTTGTGGGGGAAAATTTACCAAAGTGGTGGTGACGTTTTGGGTGTTAGTCAGGATTGCATCCAAGGCAGAGCCTTTCTTACCCCAGTAAGGACCCCTATAACTCAGTGTTTCCCCAGCTATAGTATTCTGTCTCTCGTGACAGCAGCTGTCCTATCAATCCCATTTGTTGGATTGCATAAAGCTGTTGCAGCAGCGAATGGGTTCTTAGTGGAACCAGCTCTTCTGAGATCTGTCAATCTAAGAGGAATGAGAGTACTAGAAAATCTTGCAGACCTTACTGTGGGTTTCTGTCATCTTAGGTTTCTGTCATCATCTTCTCTTAAATGTTCTGATGAAGGTACCAAACAAGTTTTGAAAATCACATGGTTTATTAAGTGATTTTTATTGGTCTAAAATACTTTTTTAAGCACAAGTGCAATTTGATAGTCTGAAATTTTTTCACATAAAAAGATGAAAGCACTCAACATTTTATGTATAAATAAAAGGATTGGATTTTAAGTCTACAAGCAGTAGGGAATTAAGTACAATCCTGGTGCATGTATTTCCAGCTTTCAGCAAGACATTTATTACGAGTTTGTTTTCATATGAAGGTAGACTACCCCTAAGTGGGAGATCACATTGGTGATCAGACAGCAACATTTTTGCTTCCACCTCAAGAGATATTTGTAAGTTAAATTTCTAGAGTGGATATCTGTGAGGAAAGCATTTTTGTCTAATGCCCACATTTTTGGGAGGTAGTACAGCTTAGATATGATAGCACAGTGGTGATATATTTGTTGGCAAGCTGAAATAAAATCATTGTGCCTAATTTAAGGCAAATAATAGCTCCCTGGAACTGGTGCTATGGAAAAAGCATCTTTTGTCCCTATATATTCGTAGAGTTTGAAGACCTCTGGCAGGTTCTCAAAGTTGCTTCACATATCCTGGATAATGAATGGCAGCTGACTGAGCAGGTAGCTCACCTGTTCTTTTTCTGACTTGCTGCTGGAGCTTTTCACTTGCATGTTACTATATACAAAAGCTAGATGCCTGCACTTTTCTGCTTTGCCTTTTGTCTCTTTCAGAATAGATTTTTTTATAACTTTCCTTTTCCACTCATTCAGAGAGTAAGCCTTAAGTTGCAGATGGATTCTTTACATATATCCCCTTTGGTAGCACAAAATACCCATTTCTTTTGCTCTGCAAGCTGTTTAATGTCTCCTGACATGATCACTTCCTGCTTTGTTTAAATACTTACTTGCTTTAGCATATCCAAGTCCTCCAGACCCCCTAAATTATGAAGTTTCTTGTTTGTCTCATTAATGCAATTATCACTAGATATGGAGATTGCTAGCATGTTTCTCTGCTCCTTCTGGTAGCAAGAAAGTTATTTTTGCTTTTGGAATGTTTTACTGTATGAAGTGAAACACTTTTTTTCTTGTGCACTTGCGTTAATGTTGCTTTATCCTTTTTTTTGTCCCTTTTTAATGGAGTACTTCAATATTCCACAGTCATAGTTTATCTTGTAGGTAATTCTGCTTTTCTTGATCTTGCCTTTGATAAGCTGCTTGGCACAATTTGAGACCTCTGGAATACTTTTGATGGTTTGAATTGGATCAGATGTAGTTAACTACATGCATCCTTCTGCATGGTAGTCTAAAGAAGAGGTTAGAAAGTGGATGCTTTCAACGTCTCCTGACACAGGAGTCTGTTTGCATCCCTGCCCTTGTCAGTGTTGTACAGAGTACTCCTAAAGATAAAGCACAAGCAGGGATAGCATGGTACCTTCTAAGGATAAGTTTTTGAAGTAAGTTATTAGCATTCTGCA
>NC_056743.1:1743129815-1743182065 GCF_019279795.1 Protopterus annectens | reverse complement strand
CTTTTAAAAATCAACTAGATTTAAGAGGCAAGATCTGCCCTTAAAGCCAAATTGGGTAGGGTCCAGTGTCTGGAGGCTCCCAATGTCTTTGTTTGAGTTCCATGATAATACGCTCCATAGCTTTACAGACCAGACTAGTCAGGCTTGTGGGGTGATAGTTTCTGGGGTCCGTTGTGGCACCAACTTTGTGGAGTGGGACCACTGTAGCTGTACGCCATTCTTTGGGTACATATCCTGTAGTAAGGCTAAGTTTGAACAGTGACTTAATGTGAGGGCTCAGTTCTTCCTGGAGCTCGTGTAAGACACAGCCTGGGACACCGTCCGGTCCCATAGATGCTGTGTTTTTTGCTTTGGAGAGGGCAGCTTTCACCTGTGCATCTGTGATGTCAGGGAGGTTACATTCAGTTGGGATAGGCATTTGCTCCTTTGGGGAGGAAGGGGGGGGGGAGAAGTTTGCACTGAATCTGTCTTCCAGGATGTTGGCTATGTCTGTAGGTTTGGTATATTTTGTACCGTTATGCAACAATTCAGAGCATATCTGGGAGTTTCCATTATGTTTCTGACATAACTAAAGAAGGCCTTGTAATTATCTTTAGTGTCTAGGGCAATTTTTCTTTCGAAACTGGCCTTTGATGATTTTGAGGGATCGAAGTTTCTTGCTAATGCTGATCAGAGATGCCTTCCCTTTTTGGGATTTTGCTCTCTCATGTAGTAGCTTCTTCCTTCTGTTGTATAGCTTATTTATGGCTGGGGTCCACCAAGACTGGTCTCCTGTTTTTGGAGGAGTGCGTCTTGGTTTTATGTGGGATAGCATGATCCATGCATTCCTGCAGGTGCTCATAGAATGCATTTGTAAAGGATTCTGCGGATTGGGCTGTATTATCCTCTGGCCCAGGGGCTTTGAAGGATTCCACCTCAGTCTTGAGAAGTGCAAAGTTGGCTTTGGAGGAATTCTTTACAGTGATTTCCTTGGCTGGGGGTGGGGATGGGATATGGATGTCCAGGGAAATTTGTTTATGGTTTGATCTTACCAATGAGGGGTTTACCTCTGGTGTGAAACAGTCCCCATGTTGGTGATGACCAGGTCCAATATGTTCCTCTTGTGGGAGTGGTGACCAGTTCCATTGCGTTAGTTTATAAATTCAAGGAACCGTTGGGCGAGGGTGTTTGTGCTTGAGTAGTTTTCCCAGTCAATGTTTGGGTAGTTGAAGTCACCCAATAACATAGTGTTTGGAGAGACCTTCATATTCTCCAGTGTTCTCAGGAATGCCAAGTGGGGTTCCTGTAATAGGGAGAGTGTTCTGTAGCAGGCTGCAAACTGAAAGGCAGTTTTGCCCGCTGTTAGTTGCACATGGATGGTTTCCGATGCTTCGTGCAGTGCCACTAACCTGGAGGTGTAGGTATCTTTGAATATAGATACTCCCCCCTCCTTTTGTGCTTCGGTCTGAGTTTTGGGGCTGAAACGCATGGTATGAGTTATAACCTGGTAGTGCTGGGGTGCTCTCAGGAGCCTTGAACCAGGTTTCTGTTACTGCACAGACATCGATTTTCTCCATACTGAGGAGAGTCTCGAGTGCGTGCATCTTGAGGTTTAGACTTCTGGCATTGAGTAGCATTACCTTTAGTTTTTTTTATCTTTGGGTTGTCTATGGAGGTGGGTTTGTCCTTTGAGCCTTGCCTAAAAAAGGCACTATGGGGGTGGCAAGAGCCTTGGCCAGTATATTAAAGCCTAAGGGTGACAGGTGCAAGCCGTCCTTAGTGAAGCAACGTGGCTTGTCGAGCATGTCATCCCAGGCTGACAGACACTGGATCCCCTTTGAACGACACCAATACTTTAGCCAATTGTTGAAACTGATCATTTTGTCTTTATACTGTGGCATCATTCTTGGTGAGGGCAAGATGCTACTCAAGGTCAGGGACATACCAGCCTGGGCTACATGGTCAGAGAGCTTCTCTGTCTCTTCATGTAGTCCAGGGAGGTATGTCTCAGGTCATTCACACCAGCATGGACAATGACGGAGTCATACTTGTACTTGCTCTGGAGTGACCTGAGTGCTTGCGTTATGTGGCAGATCCTGGCACCCGACAGGCAGCTTACAGTGAGCTTCTCCTTGTTCAGTGTGGTGAGTGGGACGTCAGTGTGCCGGACAATAGTCCCCTATAACAAGTGTATTAGGTATCCATAGTACTGTTTTGGTACTTTACGGTTAAGGAATTATCTTACAGTGGTAACCCATGTATGATCATATTAGTTTTGTAAATGGCTCACCTTAGCAGTAGATACTGGAGGAAATCGCCATTGCAGTATTATCAACATGGGAATTCGATGCTCCACACCAATTGTCATCCCCTCGTTGTTCAGGTCTGACCATAAGCTAATCACCCTTAACATCCACATCCCACCCACACACCCCAGTAAGGAAACCTCCATAAAAACTTCTCCAAAGCCAACTTCTTCCTACTCAAGTCAGAAGTGACAAACTTCGACACCCATGCAGATGGGAACTGAAAGTTCTACTGCTGAATCCTACACTAAGGCACTGTACGAGCACATCCACTCATGCATGAATCGTGCCATCCCAAATAAAACCAAGATGTTCTCCTCCAAAAAAAAAAAGGAAGCCAATCTGGCAGTTCCCTGCTATAAACAAACTTTACAACAAAAGGAAGAAACTGTTGCAGAAAAGAGGAGAATCCCAGAGTGCAAAAAGCTCCCTTACCAGCTTCAGTAAGAAGCTGAGATCCCTCATAAAGTCCTCCAAAGCTAGTTAAGAAAATAAAATTGCCAAAGATTCCAAAGACAACCACAAGGCCTTCTATAACTGTTAAGAATCTAAATGGCAATGCTAAGATCTGCTCTGAGCTACAACAGAATGGCATTAAATATACTAATCCCAAGGATATTGCTAATATCCTGGCAGATCGATTCAGTGCCAACTTCACCCCCCTCTCACCCCCTAAATGGCCCATCTCAATAACGGAAGATTGCCAAATTCTAGTAATAACGGCCACACAGGTAAAAAAAACACTCTAAAGCTAAGAATACGGCATCCATGGGACCAGATGATATCCTGGGCTGTGTACTACATGAACTACAAAACGAATTGGCACCTCACCTAAGTGTCATGTTTAATCATAGCCTCACCTCAGGCTTTGTGCCCACTGAGTGGCGCACAACTACAGTTCTCACTCCACCTTGGATCCCAGGAACTACCTCCCCATCAGTCTTGACGAGCCTGATCTGCAAGGCCATGGAACGTATTATCATGGAACTTACAAACCAACATTGGCAACCTTCAAACACTGGACCCCACCCAGTTTGGGATTGTGAAGGGCCGATTTGTCTTCTGAACTTTATTTGGCTTTTTCGAATCCGTTTCCAGAGCCGTGGATGATGGTAAGGCAGTCCACACAGCCTATCTGGACCTCGCCAAGGCCTTTGACACCATCCCCACTCTGGAATCATAGATAAACTTACTAAGCTGGGCATTAATCCCTACGTTACTCGATGGGTTGCCAACTGGCTTACTGACAGAACCCAAAATGTAAAAGTAGCAGGCTCCAAATCCAGCTCCAGACAAGTGGAGTACCTCAGGGTTCAGTCCTGGGACAACCCTTGTTTGGCATCTACTTCTGAGGTACAGGCCCAACACTAGGACTCTGGCTAACAAAGTTCGTAGATGACTGCAAACTGGGAGCCATTACTGAATCCCCAAATGATGTGGATAATTTACAAAAGGGCTTTACAGAAACAGATGCTTGGTGGCAGAGCCACGGGCTCAAGCTCAATGCCAAGAAATGTATAGTTATCCTCTTTGGGGAAAAAACATGTACCAGGGAATTACCACATAGATGGCAGTACACTAAACACCAAAAGTGTGATGAGAGACTTAGGGACACAGGTGGACAGTGGTCTCACCTTCAGTAACCACATCGCTGCAACAGTCAGGAAATCTTTCTATGTGGCACACCTCATCACTAAGGGCTTTTTATCCAGAAAAAAGGAGGTCATTGACCCACTCCTTATTCGACCCATTATAGAATACGATGCCCCATTTGGTATGTACCTCTCAAGACATCTGCAACAACTGGAAAGGCTGCAGAAATACATCACTAAAAGAATGACTGGCCTAAAGCAGATACCCTACGCTGTCCACCTTAAAAAAAACTCCAGCTATACTCTGTTGCATACCGTCTACTTGGAGGCAATCTCTGCTGAACATACAAGGCCACGTCAAACCTAGAGCTGTTGGACATACTACACTTAAAGAAATCCCAATCCCTCAGAGCCACACGCTCAAGGGATTTAAACCTAGTCATCGCAATAAACAAAACATGCTGGTCGGATAGGTTCCTGACCCAGAGACTCCCCAGACTCTGGAATAAACTCCCCATACATGTCAAGCAGAGCACCTCTTTGGCCCTCTTCAAAAGGAACTTTGACGATTGGATGGGAGAAAGGAAATTCACCCCAGGGATCATGTCAGTCGCCCTGCTAGAGTGGTCCAGGGAAGTAAACAGTGCGGGAAGAAATAGCCAGGGGAATTGTTATGGCTAGCTTGTATAGGCCCTAGGGCCGGTAGCCTAGTACCAACCTATGAACAAATACAGGTTCCCACCCCTTGACTGCCCCATGCTTTGCTGCCCACTTTGCAGAAGAGGTCCTGAGGGCTGGTAGTTTTAGGTGCACCATGTCTAGGTAGATCCATGTATCTACTCTGGTCTCACATTTTTTTGTTGCTGTCGCTGTTTACAGTTCTACACTAGTGCTAACTAAAAAATTTAGTACAACAGAGGTCCTCATGGAATGTATGGTCTAAGAATGGAGGGCCAGAGCTGCCCTTAGCTAAGGCGCAATTCAGCCGGTGCTTTTCCACCAAAAAAAAAAAAAAAAAAAAAAAAAACAGAATTGTGCAAGCAGCTCCTCTAAGTGCTGCATTACTGTTGCATATGGAGAGGAGGAGCTCTGCTGATGGGGAAACGCCCACAAAAGCTCTTTAAGTCTAACCTAAAGGGTGCTGCTTTCAACTTGTTCTAATGGATGAGAATTTATACTGCTAGGGTTTATCTCCAACATATCCTACTATGGTGAGTTACATGGCCATACTTCCTTTTCCTTCTATTGGTTCCATTTTGTTTACGTGAGTAAATGTCAGGAACCAAAATAGTATCCATATTTGAACAGTAGCCTCTGTAAGTTGTACGTTTAACTCTTGCATTCATATTTTTATTACTAATCTGATTATTAAATTCTACATCTGACATGCAATGACAGGTCATTATCTGGTCATTTTAGTATAGACTTTAAAGTAAAGTAGTATTTAAGGGTCCTCAGCACTAGCACGAATCTCCCTAGGCTTACCCAAACAAAAAATCCAAGCTTGTTTGCATATACTCCACTTAAACTACAGAACACACTCTAAAACTAAGGCAAACGGCTATAAAATTTTAAAAACAAGCTCCCAAAGCATAGGAATTGAACCTGATGTTTGTTTTGACGAGATTACTCACCTGCAAGTTAATTATTCAGGAGTTACATTTTGAAACCTGGGCTCTAGTGGCTTAGTGTAAACCCCCACCCCCATTCTATCCCTGTTACAAAGGTTTGAAATAACCCTTGTCTGGTGCCTTTAATTTCAAATCCCTAGTGCTGTAGGACCTTGTTACCGGCCTCTACCTCCTGAGGTATGTATTAAGCTGTTATTCATTGTTCCTAATAGACTGTTAAATGTATTTAAGTTGAATTGTGTGATTTAATAGTAACCGATGTAACTCTTTTGCTACATAGTTACATAATGCACTATTGAATGGCATGAATATTGTAGCTACTTGTTTCTTTAAAGCTAAGTTGTGTCTCTAAAGCTAAATGTGTTTGGTAACCAGACTTTAGTATGACAAGCTCTTTGCAGGGCTGTTCATTAGAGTGAAAATTGGGAGCCTTCTATATATTTTTTGAGAAGCAGGATATTCAACATTCAACATTCTTTGACTCTCAGTCATAAGGCACTGTTGCAGTAAAATGCTAATGTGTTATAATGATTTATGCTATATGTAAAGATATGTAAAGATTTTACTAACATAGTTTAGAGTTTCCTCTGGTAGTCTAATGTTGTTTAAGCTACACAGCTGCTTCTGACTGCCTCTGAAATCAAGCTCTCTCTCTATCCCTCCCAGGTCTTCCCCTGCACAGCATGAGGCAGAAAAGAACTTCGCCCTTTTCAAGCGACTACTCTACTATTGCCCACAACCTGTAAAACAAAACAGGTCATTATCTGGTCATTTTAGTATAGACTTTAAAGTAAAGTATTATTTAAGGGTCCTCAGCACTAGCACGAATCTCCCTAGGCTTACCCAAACAAAAAATCCAAGCTTGTTTGCATATACTCCACTTAAACTACAGAACACACTCTAAAACTAAGGCAAACGGCTATAAAATTTTAAAAACAAGCTCCCAAAGCATAGGAATTGAACCTGATGTTTGTTTTGATGAGATTACTCACCTGCAAGTTAATTATTCAGGAGTTGCATCTTGAAACCTGGGCTCTAGTGGCTTAGTGTAAACCCTGCTCCGTGAGCACTCGCTTCGCTCGTGCTCGCTCCGCTCTCCACCCTGCCCCCTATTCCCACCCGCCCCCAGTACTTGTACTTTTATAACCTCAAACCACTCCTCCTACTGTCCACTAACTTCCTGTACCTCACTACCGCCCTCTAAGATCAAACGGAATATCACCCAGGAAGCTTATCATACTAACTCTTTTTCCCCTCCTACTAGTCCCTTACCTAGCTACCCTATATGAAACCTGGTCTTACATAGGCTTCCACCACCCAGACTACCAAACCAACCCCTCCCCCATAATTAACAACAGAGGCCATGACTCAACTCCCTACTCACCCTCCTTGTTAGAACTCGAACGCTATGTAATTATCAAACCTACCAATATTAGGCCAAATGATAAACATTACTACAAACTTCTACTCAAAGCCCTCAAATTCATTACCACTCTGAATCACAGACTAGCCACAGATGGTGATATCCACCCCAACCCTGGCCCTTCCCCTCCACTCAATTCTAATTCCACCCTATCCTCCCCTCCACTTCTCAATCTAAACTCTAGACCCTTTAACTCTCTTCTGACCTGTCATCTAAACATCATAAGTGTAAACAATAAGATTCACAACCTAATATGCCCTTTTAGCTACTTGTTCCCCAGACCTACTATGTCTCACAGAAACCTGGCTTAAACCAAGTACGAAAGACACACAGATAATCCCACCAGGGTATGATATACTAAGAGCAGACCGAATAACTCGTAAGGGTGGCGGTGTAGCCATACTCTACAAAAATACATTACAAATCTCCCTTGCCTCTCCACAACCCCTCCTAACAAACAATGCCGAAATTCTACTTGTAAAACTTCAACCAAACAAACATAAAAGCATAAATATAGCATGTATTTACATCCCCCCAGGCAACAATAATAACAAAACCTTAGAGGACTTTCTCCACTGGTTAACTCACTCACCCCCAGGAATCCATAGTGTTAGGTGACTTCAACATCGATTGGAATTCCTTCTCATCTAGCTCCCCATCTAGCAGCATAAATCTACATGGGTTTTCTCAGCTCATATCCACTCCTACCAGACTAGGTAAACCCCAAAACAAAGACAGCATCCTGGACTGGATCCTTACTAATAAAGATCCTGACCCGTACTCAGCAGGTACTCATCCAGAGGACATGAGTGATCACTTACTCACCTATGTTATCAAATTCAAGAAAATCACCCCCTTCTTACAACCATAAAAAAAATCAGGAACAATAATAAATTCAACGCCTCCATTTTTCAAACTGAACTTAAAGCCCACAACTGGACAATACTCCAGTCTCTTCCTCTTGAAGAGGCAGTTATCTACTTCAACACCACCTTCCTCAAGATTCTAGATTCCCATGCTCCAATACGGTCCATTAGAACTAAAACCAAAACCGCACCATGGCTCTCTAAGGAAACAAAATCCTATCTAGAAACAAGATGAGTCACATGGCGTACCTCTAAAGACCCACACTCCCACCAAACCTTCCGGCAACTTAGAAATGAAACTAAAAGAATGATCTTAAATGATTAAAAAAACTTCTTCCTCCACCTCCAACACAAACACCTTAACCCACAAAAATTCTGGGCAGGCTTAAACAAGCTCCTGCACCCAGGCCAGGCAACCACCCCCACTCCAACAACTTGCAAACAACAGTGCCCTGTAAACATTGCTAACACATTCAATAGTTTCTTCACAGAAACTATACAATCCCTGGCCACACAATTCAAACAACCAGCCCACTCCACTACCCATGCCAGCAGAATACTACAACTTCATCAGATCATCTATTTACCTTCGATCCAGTACCCATATCCTCTATAACATCTCTTCTTAAAAAACTAAAACCCACTAAGCTAGCAGCTGACCTTCTCCCAGCTGAGTTTCTGCAAAAAGCAGCTGAGGCCATTTCCTATCCAGTCTCCATAA
Source organism: Protopterus annectens (assembly GCF_019279795.1). Classification (NCBI taxonomy): domain Eukaryota; kingdom Metazoa; phylum Chordata; order Ceratodontiformes; family Protopteridae; genus Protopterus; species Protopterus annectens. The sequence goes on along the minus strand of NC_056743.1, from coordinate 1,743,173,547 downwards.
TCATAAACCGTACCTTGTCAGAAGCCTTCATCCCCTCCATATGGAAAATGTCCCACATTATTCCTCTCCATAAAGGTGGTAGCTCACTAGAGCTAACCAACTACAGACCTATAGCTATACTCTCACCCCTGGCCAAAATTATGGAAAAGTGTGTCCACAAACTGATGGAACACCTCACCAAAAATAAAATTCTAGCCAACTCCCAACATGGCTAGAGGCCAAATCACAGTACCACATCAGCCCTACTATCCTTTTCTAATACCATCAGTAACTTCAGAAACAGTAATAAACTATCATCTGCTCTTTTCTTAGACCACTCCAAGGCCTTTGATATGGTGACCCACATTCACCTCCTCCATACATTAAAAAAACTATCACTCAGCAATTCCACGCTGAAATGGTTCCAATCCTACCTGTCCAATAGGCTGTTCTATGGCAGGACAAATTATCCACATGCCTACCTGTTACACTTTGAGTTCCCCAAGGATCTATTCTTGGCCCTCTTCTCTTCACCATCTTTGTTAATGACCTGCTCACAATCACCCCCCATGCCACATGCATTCAATATGCAGATGATTCGACTATCATCAGCACTGCCTCCAACCTGGCAGATCTCACTGCTTCAACCCAAGACACATTCAACCTAATAGAAAAATGGTTCTCAAGTCGTCCACTAGTTCTCAACCCCAACAAAACTACTTACTTTCTCACCCACTAACAAGACTCTTCCCCCCCACCTTCTCTATTACATCCTCCAATGGAATCACTATATCACCAGAAGCTCACACAAAGCTATTAGGTGTTACCATTGATAACGCCCTTAAATTTGACACCCATTTCAATCTAACCATCAAAACCGTCAATAAAAAGCTTGGCTCTCTCTATAAAGTAAAACACTTTCTCACTCCTCACGCTAAAATTACAATTGCCAGCACACACCTACTATCAACTCTTTTCTATGCCTCCCCCTTTTTACAAACCTAAACAAGACAACCCTTAACAAACTTGCTTCTTGTTACAATCACATAGCTAGATTTGCCACAAATTCCACCTTTAGAACGCACCACTGCACTAACTTGAAGCAACTAGGGTGGTTAGAGTTTTCCAGTCAACTCCATTTCAACCAATGCAAAACGGCTCACCAGATACTGTATCACCCAGAGAAAACACCAGCTCTGGAAAACATCATTCACCCCTATATTAACCTGCAATCTTTACGCTCCTCCAATAAGATCTTAGCTCAAACTACCAAAGCCAATAATTCTGCTGGGGATTCTCTATTCTCAAACTTTGTAGGTAAAATGTGGAACTCCCTACCGACCATGCTCACCTCAGAACCTTCACTCCTACAATTCAAAAAAAAGCTTAAACCCCATCTCAATACTCTCTGGCAATGTCCGTGTTCCAAACCTGATTAACCACTATCATTTACCCTTCTCTTACCTCACTATCCTTAACCGCTTTTTAACAAGGTGCCTCACCTTTGTAACTGACCTATGTTTTTTTTATATGCTGCTGTTATTTTTTTCCACAAGATGTGATGTATCTTTATATTGTATTTAGAACGCAACTATCTTCCTTTTTTGCATTAACAATGTTCATATGTCTGTTATGTACCTGGAGCTTTTCTCCCCGGGCCTCCTCTGAAAATGGACATGTATCCAGTCGGACTCTCCCGGTTAACAAATGTAAAATAAATAAATTATTAGAAAGGTGATATTAGCTTATTTAAGGAGATGTGGTTAGTTATTTTTATGCTGTCTTTATCTGGAGCAGATTTAAGACATGTAGACACTGTACAGGATGAGATCTAGGCAATGTACATATGCATACACACACACACATACATATATATATGGTTCCCCTTCACAATCTTGAATTACTGAATGCTCGACATTCAGTAACTTGAGACTGTAAAGTCGAACCAGCAAAAATTCCGAAACCCACAAGCACGAAAACAAAAAGCCCCGAACATACAGAACACATGCACCACACAACACGCACACCATGCAACCCACATCACATAAACTGCAATCCCTACACTACATGCATACAGGGGGCAAGCCCCCCTGCACCCCCCATGTGGGGGGCAAGCCCCCTACACCCCCCTACTTGTATATTCTAACTCCGAGATCGCACTAATACACACTAGAAAAACACCACACAGACATTTTACACTGTCTCGCACACACACACAAATACACATCCAACACTCACACTCGTACTCCTACCTCACTACCCTAATCTACACACAACTTACAAAACACACACACTCACTCACCTTCACTTCCGTAAAACATCCCGACTCACACACTTCCCATCCTGTAGCTGACATGCATAAGCACGAATTGAGATATTTGAATTCATGTTTATGCAGATTCGCGCTTATGGGTTTTTGACATCACAGTCTCGAGTTACTGAATTTCGAGCATTCAGTAATTCGAGATTGTGAAGGGGAACCATATATATATATATATATATATATATATATATATACACACACACGCACACACATATATATATATATATATATATATATATATATATATATATATATATATACGGTTGACCGTTTAAAGGAAGATAAGGGGAGCATTTTTTATGTTGCAGATTTTAGTGCAGCATTCATCAGAATCCAGCACAGCTGCTACAGCTCAAAGCATGTGTTAGTCTGTATTAGGATTAGTTGTTACGGGATACTACTCCCCTGTGGTATAAAAGAGAAACTATCATCAAGGAATTCCTGAATGGTTCACTTGAGTCAGAGTAATACCAATTTACCAACATATTTACCTGCCATTTTAAACCAAACTGCCCTTTCTAAAAGTATTTAACTTGGTGTCCAGACCATTTTATGAAAAGGATGGATACAAACGAGCCAAGTAGTTAAACCAGGGAAATATCTACCCAAGTGGGCAGGTATGCAGAATTTACTTTGGTTACAAGTAGGGTAGGAACATGTATGTTTTGAATAATGTATGTTGTCCTGCATACTCGGAACTGAAGTGAGAAATTAATTTCCATTTATATTATGGATGTACCACTGATATTTTTTGCTGAGACAAGGAAATAAACTTCTAAAATGTAATTGTCCTATTTGTTGCTTTGGATATATTGTAGGTATTCATTTACGTCCTGTTCACTCACTCACTCACTCACTCTTCCTTCGTAAACCTTATTTTACTGACCCTTTTGGTTTTGAGTAGGTCTGTGAACACAGGAAGCATGCAGCCAGTGGACCATGATAGAAACTGAGCTGACTGAAAGACTGCATATACAGGAATGAAACGAATTGCAGTTTTAAATCAATCTGTTTTGCAAAGTTATATTTACTGGTAGCCAGTTTTACCATGTATATAATTTGAAATGTATTGCCTTTTTTAAAACCATCACAGCTCAGTAAGAACCAAGCAGAAAGAGGTGTTGATTTTAATTCTTTATGTATTTTTTTAGGTCGAATATGTGATTAAGTGTGACATGTCTGCTTTGCAACGGGTATTATATCGTCACATGCAGGCCAAGGGAGTGCTGCTTACGGATGGATCAGAAAAGGATAAGAAGGTACAAGTATTCCTCTGTAGATGAATGCAGAATTTGCTTTGTCCTGGTATGTCTGCTGTTTTTGTCTTGCTACCTGATTGGCCCTTTAGTGACAGTAAACTGAAGACAGCTGTTGTAATGGATTCACGATACCTTATCAATAGCTGGTCTTACAGTAACACAACTCTGACTTCCGTACCCCAGAGTACTTTTGTGTTTTTTGGGGGGGCGGGGGTCTGTGCCTCCTATATGACAGTGTAGGCAACTTTGACCCTTCTGTTTCCTTGCTTAAATATAGTTGCATAGACGTTGACTCTTGGGAAAGAAGTGTTATGACAGGTCATTGTTTTTTTTTCCTCAAATATTTTTTTTATTTTCAATTAAAATAACATTTTCATAATATTTTTAAATATTTTAAACTATATACAATATTTACAATTGCCTGACTTTCAGTTATATACACTGTATATTATTAAATATAGAATTAACAGATCAGGTATCAGAGATACAATATTGATTATTGCGGAGTGTCCAACAAAGATGTAACTTTCTTCCAAGGATTATTCACCAATGGCCTGGGATAGATTCGTAGTTCTTTGATTATTATTTCTATCAGTGCAGTTGTCTTCAGTAAAGTGTAGAATTTTTCCAAGGTCGGGGGTGCATTTGAGTTCCACCTTCTGGTTACGCATTTCCTAGATATAGCAAGTATTGTCCATAACAAATACATATTTGTCTTATTCAGGTAGGGACCTTCATTTGCATTTAGTATTATCAATACTTTAGTTAAGGTAAAGGATTCATTAAATAAAGCTTGTAAAAAATGATTGATTCCATTCCAATATTTAATTTTATTACATTCATAAAAAATATGAATCCAGTCTGCTTTATTTGACTTTTCACACCTCCAGCAAAAACTATTTTTAGTAGTACTGATCTTTTTAATTCTGTCTGGTGTTAAAAATGCTCTATGCAAGTATTTCCAGTTAAATATTTTCCAGTACTGTGTGTTAGAGGTATAATTAACTGATAGTAAGATGTTACTTTTAATTTCTTCTGTTAACTGCAATGACTGACCTTATGTTAAGAACTCCCAGTATGATGGTTTGGGAATTGTTTTATATGTTATCTCTTTAGACAGGATTAGGAATAAGTATATTAGAGAGTCAGCCCAGGTTGGAACGTTTGGAGACAAAGCCAGAGAGGCAAGATTACGTTGGTTTGGACGTGTCTAAGATGAGGTTTATGGTTGTGGTGAGAGAGGACATGCAGGTGGTTGGTGTGACAGAGCAAGATGCAGAGGACAGGAAGAAATGGAAACGGATGATCTGCTGTGGCGACCCCTAATGGGAACAGCCGAAAGAAGATGAGCTCTTTATATAGATTTGAAATGGAATTTTTCTTTGCACAACTGTTATATATACATTTATACAGAAAACTTATTAGATTTGGAATATATTTAAATGAGGAATTAATGAATCTGCATAAATCTTGAGTGTACATTAGAATGCTTTGTAAGGTTAACCAGTTCTGTGTTGGAATATTGTAAGCAGTTTTTATCATATGTATATCTAAAACATTTAATTTATTTACACATTGAAACCAGCATAAGAATCCATGTTGTTCCCAGGAGGTTATTGTTTCCCTATATATTTTGTGAGGGAAGTTCTTAGTGATGGTAAATGGGGTTAAAAGGTCAAACCAAAGTTTTAGATCTATGTTTGAATTGATAAGTTTTCTAAAGGAATTGATGTAATGATTAATCAGTGTTTTAGAAGGTTTTGTTACATTATATTGTATATTTATGCATAGTATGCACCAGGGTTTGTTTGATTTGTCTATTAAAAATGTTTTTAACAGATTAAATTCATTTGTTAATATAGCCGTTGTTAATTCTTTCCAGTTGGCAAAATAATTTGGGTTTATCTAGTCTATTGTAGTTTTAAGCACAGATGCTTTTATATATATGTATCAATTTCTGGGGAGTTCAATCCTCCTCGTTTCCAGGGTCTAATGTGTTGAGTTAGAGCTACTCTATTCTTTTTGGGATACCATAAAAAATGTATTAAACATGAGTTTTTCTTTAAGAATGCACCTTTCAGGAATTAACTGTATTGCTAATGCTGCATATAGTATTTTTGGCAGTAAGACCATTTTTATCAATTGCAATCTGTTTTCAAAAGTTAATATAATTTTGTTCCACTTTTATATATGTGTGTGTGTGTGTGTGTGTGTGTGTGTGTGTGTGTATATATATATATATATATATATATATATATATATATATATATATATATAGTTTCAATAACGTCTTTATAATTTATTAATATTGTTTCATTTATATTTTTGCATAACAATATTCCTAAATTTAGCGTAAGTTCTTGTTTTCCTATGATGGATTTATCTGCAACTTGTAGGTCTTTTTTCTTATTTAAAAATAGAAATTTTGATTTGATCTATTAAAGTGTAAACCTGAAATCTTATAAAATTTCTCCATTACTACTTCTAGCTTTCTTAATGACTCTCTGGAGTTTGATAGGGTTAATAAAATATCAGCAAAAAGCGTTATTTTAGATATGTACTGGTCATAGACTTCTATTCCTGGATTATTGCGTTTTATTTCTGCAAGTATTTCTGGAGCCTAAGCAAATAAAATAGGAGAAAGGGGGCATCCTTGATTAGTACCTTTCGTTATATGGATAGATTCTAAGGTGAAAGGACCTAATTTAATGTAGGCTAAGTTATTAATATATATGTTTTTTTAGTAATAAGATGAAGGGAGGAGGAAATTCAAATAATGTTAAAGTTTTAAATAGATATTCCCAGTTGAGGGAATCAAAGGCTTTTATTTCTATCCAACAAGTGTAGAAAGGAGCGACGCTGATCTCTTTGGTACAAAAACCAAAAACTGTATTGTAACAGAATATTCAAATCCCAAACAAAAGTAGTAATCCAGTAATGTCCAAGCAAGTGAACCACAACCACTAGTGGCTTAAAATCTTTATTCCATCAGATCCAGTTTGATCATTATTAATTGTCTTTGAAAGTGGGATTTTCATTCTGTTAGCTGGGATTGATATGAATATTTTGTAATCATTATTCAGTAATGATATAGGTCTGTATGAGGTGCAAAGGTCTGATGGTTTATTATCTTTTAGAATTGGTGTTATGAGAGAATATTTCCATGAGGGTGGTATTTTTGCTTCTGACTGGACTTCTAGCAAAGTATTATGAAAAAGGGAGGTTACGGTTGAAGGGTAGAGTTTGTAAATTTCTGTAATTATACCATCTATCCCTGGAGCATTGTTAGATTTACTTTCTTTTATCTTGTCAACAATTTATTTGTAGGATATAGGTTTTTGTAGGTCTAGTTTTAAGTTTTTGGGAATTTTTTTTTATATTGATAAGGTTGGGTCTATATTAGAACACCGAACGTTCAAAATTTCGAGTGTTCTAATATTGACCTGTTTTCAGCGAATGCTGAAAATATCGAAGAAACAGAAAACGAAATCCTTTCCTAGGGAAGGAATTTGGTTGTCCGTTTCTGTTGCTTCGGTATTTGCAGCGCTGTGGTGGAAAGTTACCGGTCGGGTTCAGGTAAGTGTGCGATTGTGTGGACGTGAGGGTTAGGGCGGGTTAGGTGAGTTAGGGTTAGGGCGCGTGTCAGGTAAGTGTGCGATTGTGTGGACGTGAGGGTTAGGGCGGGGTAGGTGAGTTAGGGTTAGGGCACGGGTGAGGTGACTGTGCGATAGTGATGGACATTAGGGTTTGGGTTAAGGTAAGTGGATAGTTACTGGTGTATTTATAGTTTAGTGTAGGGTTTGGTGTAAGAGTTTAGGTGTATGTGTGTGGATTGCTGTTTGTTTGGTGTGCTTGTGTTGTGTGTGTGTTTTTTTGGTACAGCATATTTTTTCCCTAGGAAAAAATTTGCTGTTCTGTATGTTCGTTTTAAATTTTCAATTCATAGGGTTCGATATTAGAACACTCGAAATTTTGAACGTTCGGTGTTCTAATATAGACCCGATAAGGTTTGTATCCAAGTTTATTTGGTTGGTATCTAAATCTTCTTTTTTGAAGTGTTCCATATAATGGAACCGAAATGCTTCAAGGATGTCTCCTATATCTGATACTTTTTTCCCTTTCATTTCATGATGTATACTACTAATGTTGTTTGCTTTAGATTGTATTTTATTTCTGGTAGATAAGTTATGTAGATATCTGGGGGAGGTGGCTAATGAGTTTATTTTTAATTTTTCCAAGGCTAGACAAGTTGTGTGTTAGAATTTCATTGTATTTTTTTATTTAATTCCTCTATTTATTTTTTGACTTCTGGACAATTCTGATTTTTTTTTTTAGATTTTGCTGTCAAGAGTCTGGTTTGCAAGTCTAATGATTCAGATTCCCACTCTCTAACTTTGTTTTTGTACCAGCTAAGGGTCTTATCAAATAAATACGCTTTTAATGAGTCCCAAACTGTGAGACTACCGATTTCTGTTGTATAATTAATTTCAAGAAATAATTGTAGTTCTGACATCCAGGGTCTAATTCTTTAATTTCTGTGATATATGATGGAATTCTAGTTGAGAGGATTAAAGGTTTAAACTCTCTTTGGAGCTTCATTGTCAGAGTCATGATCTGAGAAGGGGCATGGAACTATTGAGAAGTTGAGGATTTTTGTTTGCAAGTCTTGAACTATGAATAATTTGTCTATTCTGGTTTGTGTTCCAAATCTATGATCTTTATGGGAAAATAATAAGGATTTATCATCATTTACTTTAAAAAAGTGTGTCTTAAATGAAATGAATCAATCCATTTCTTTAAGGATTTTGAAATAGTTGCTGTGCGAAAAGACGACTTGGTGGCTTCAGAAGCTTCTAAGGTACAATTAGTCTCCTCCCAGTATAAGATTTCCTTTATAATTGTTGGAAATGAAATCTAGGGTTTTTTTTAACCGTTTTTGATCCAATTTGTGGGAACCAATATAGATTAGCCAAGGTCCATATTCTGTTATTAAATTTAATTATAACAAATGCTAGTAGACATTCTTTGTCTTCATATTTATAAATAACTTTTGGAGTGATTGTTTTTCTTCCAGAGAATTGATACTCCTTTTGTTTTTGTTCTATAGGAGGATTGAGCTAAGACTGTATAGTCCTCAGGGTTCCAAATAAAGCTATCATTAGTCTTAAAATGTGTTCCCTGGAGAAATACTACTTATGCCTTATTTAGATTTAAATATTTTAGCAAGTTTGATCTTTTATTTGCATTATTTAAGCCATTAGAATTTAATGATAAGAATGTTAAATCCATTTCAAGTTATTGTTGGAAAAAACTTTTTGCTTTTTTTTTTTTTTATTTTGATTATAGTAGTTATACCATATTCTCCGATAACATTGGATGCTATTTTTGTTTGTGTAAACTTGGGAGTGTAATTTAATGTTTCTTCTTTAAATATAGGTAGGGTAAAATTCTGGTCAGGCTTTAAAAAAGTACTTCTATAAAACATTAATTCTAAAGTATCAAATACAAGTAAATATGACTTTCTCATTAAACATGGAATGAAAGTCATTCCTAATCCAATGGATAAAGATAGATATATTGGATTATCACTCATACCTTTAGCCAACAATATCAACTGAGCTCCACATGTTAAATTATTATATGGAGAATTTTCTTGAGAGAGATGAATTTCTATATTCTGTTATTGTTCTATAGTATTTTATATATCAGGATGGAATGTTAGTGTAAACAATTATTATGTTGACTTAAAAAATATCCAATATTTAGTTACCCTTAAGAGATCCCAAACATGTCATATATGTCATTTTGGATAAATTAAATGCAACAGAGGAGGCATACACTAAAGCCAACAACAAATAGATTATTACTAAAATAATTTGACTAAAAGGACTCTACAGGAGACGATGAGTTGATTGCCAATGAAATATGAATTTACTGTAGGTCTACTGTCTTCATTACTTTCCCACTCTTCAGCTCACCAACTTCAACTTATACTTAGGAAAAGACATGGCTTATCAGTGGTATCCTGACTGAGTAGAGGCGCCCTACATTCTAGTGTGCAGTGCTTTTACATATTTATAGATTTACAAAGCAGAGTCTAAGAATGAACTATGATCAGCCTGACAGTTCCCCTCCTGCATAGGGCACTTCCTGCTTCCAAAATGGGTAATCACATCTTGTCTAGAATGAATGTGAAGGTACCTATATGGTAATCAAGACTTACCTTGGGTAAGTATTAATCAAATAGTGGTTAGGGCATCTTAGAGAGTTCTCGGGGCAGTTAGAATACTCTTAAGCGTCTCCTCCCTTGACCAAAAACAGAGATTTCCCTTCCCTTTCTTTCCCTTGTTTTAAATCAGTATTAATAAAAGAAATTCAGCAAGCATAGGTAAACAGAAATAACATTCAGTAGTCCGTCTTGTACATGACTCGCAATCCATTAAACAAGTCAGTGACTAACATCACTTTAGTAAACATTATAAAGACAAATTAGAAATAATTTCCTAGCTCTTTAAATTTTCTGATAAAGCAAAAAGTTAACAATAAGCTATTTTAACTAAAGTATAAAACATTTCAAATTTTCTTTGCATGTATACATTTCTACTTGTAGTGTCAATAGCTGTCTTTGAAATGTGTACAATACTTCACTTCAAAACTTTCCATTTTTCACTTCAGGTTTTGTTTTGTCAAAACGGCAACAATATTTCAAGGGCACAATTAATGTTAGACTGTTTCAAATAAATAACTTGTCAGTTGCCAATTGAGTTAGTTTAGAATGTATGGTTAGTGCAAATATAGCATGTTGCAAAAATGTTTTTTTCGTGTGCTCTATAGACTGTCATATGCAAGTGACATAATGTTGCATATATAGAGTAGATAGCTTATGGATTCAGGTTGTTGAAGTAAATTATGCTTATTAATCAGGCAGTTTCATTTAAATTCACAAGTAATTTGGGAACATTTCAGTTGAGTTGCCAGGAATGTGTAGTCCAGTGTGAGTAATTGAGTCCACTTTTCCTCATAAACATATGTCACAATTCATTAAACTAAGCAGAGACTAACATCTGTCTAATCATTATAAAGAAAAAGAATACTAATTTCGTAGCTCTTCAAACTTTCTGATATTGAAAAATGTTGACAGTAAGCTATTTTAACTGGAAGACTAAAACATTTCAATACCTCCTTGTGAATATACATTTTTACTTTTACTGTAGTGTCAAGAACTGTCTTTGAAATCTATGCATTACTTCACTTCTTTCAAGTCATTAATTTTACAGTTCACATATTTTGTCAAAATGTCAATAGCATTTCAAGGGCACATTTAATATTTAAACTGATATTTTAAATGAATAGCCATCAGTTGCCAAGTAAGTTTGTACAGAGTGTGAGTTAACTGCAAAATAACAGGTTCCAAAAAGTAGTATGTATCTTTTCATGTGCTCTAGAGACTGTCAGTTTCAAGCAACATATAAGGAATGTAACAGACAACTTGTGGAATCAGCATGTTAAAATGAGTAATACTTTTTAATCAAGCAGCTACATTTCAGTACACATGTAGTTTGGGAACATTTCAGTTGTGTTTTCAGGAATATGTAATCCTATGAGGAAAAATCATAAAATATATACAAATAGTCCTATTATGTATTTATTTTACCTTGTTTAGGTTGTTTTTCATTTTAATAACTAAACAGCATTACTTTTTCTTATTATATGTTATCTGTGAGGCTATAAATACACTTCACAGATTCAGTGTCCTTAGAAACTGCAGCAGTTTACTCTTGCTATGGCAACACAACTAGAATGTGAAGAAAGCTTCACTTCTCTTAACCAACAGTACATTTTCCCTCCTTTATGTATTTGTTAATACTAAAAGGAAATAATTCAAAGGTCATATGTACATGAAAGGAACATTTCAGAGTTAAACACGAACATGTCCCGAATCCCAGTAAGCATAACAGTGACCATCATTAATCTAATAAATATTGTAATAATTAAGTTCACTATTCCAATTAGTCTATCTTAAAACTAGATTATTTATCTATGTATAGATAGTCATTAAATGTATACAGACTATATTATAGTAAATAGGAGAGAATTTAGAAAGGGAGACAAGATTCAGTTAAAATAAATAATGAGAAAAGAGAAGAGAAAGAAAAGAGAAAATTAAGAGAAAATACACATTATGCTATGTATGTTGATTTACAGTATAAATATTTTATGTGCTATATAACCCTCCTTCTGTGAAAGAGAAGTATCCTGTTTTACATGTGAAAACTCTCGTCATCTTTTTTAAAAAAATATAGATAATTCCAGTAGTTCTTTGTTTTAAAATTCCAAGCAGTAAAATTGGTCCTTTAAAGTAATGTTAAAACAATTCATATAGTAGATGCTCTGAGAAATTTGGCTATAGCGGTATGTCTTTTTTGCTTCTTTTTGACATCTGTCCAGACATTTATTTCTTTTGTTCTCTTGAGAGAAGGTGACATCCAATCCGTATCTTCTGGTAAAGTAATCACATTATTAGTTTTAATAAATGAGGCTTCCTCCAAGTCAATAAAAGTCCTCCTCTCGTTGGCATACAGTATTCTTATCTTAGCTGGATATGCAAGTTCTGCCTTGACGTTATTTTGTTTCAGAAACGTTATTATTGGCCACACTTTTTTCCTTTGTTCTATTATTCTAGATGAATAGTTATCAAATCTTATCAGGCTCTGTTTATATTTTAGAGGTGCCTTCCTCCAAGCAGATCTTAAAATCAGTTCCTTGTCCGTGTATGAAATAAATTTGATAATTATTAACCTAGGAGGAGAGTTTGAGTTAGTGACAGGTTTCCCAAGAGTTCTGTGTGCCCTTTCAGTGCCAAAGGAAAGTCCTTTTAAATTAAAAAAGTCAGGGATCCAGCCTGATAAAAAGGAAATATCCTCACCACCTGTGTTTTCAGGTAGTCTGATAATCCTGATGTTATTTCTCCTCTCCCTATTTTCCAAGTCCTCTACTTTATTAACCAAGTGTTTTGTTTAAGAAACGGTTCTTTCTGTGTTTCCTCTTCCTTACATCTGCTTTCTAAGTCATTTAGAGAAACCTCTATTCCGTTTATCCTGTTATCCTTGTCTGGTGGTGGTGTAGCATTTCCTTGAGGTTGTCTGCCTGTTTTTGACTGCTTGTTTTAAGATTTTCCAGGTTCTCTTTAAAATCATCCATCTTGAAAGATGACACCTGCAAGGTAGATATGCCATCTGTTGTAGTTCCTTCTTTAGGGCAGCATCCCGGTGAGAATTCTTTGAGTTGCTCATTTTAGCAAGTGAATATATCTCCAAGCTTTTTGACGGGAAGTTTTGTAAAATTTCATTATGTAAATTAGTCCTTTATCTAGAAAATTTTATACTTTGAAGGAAAAAAAACAATATTTTTTCCTGTCTTATTTAACTATTTATATGGAGCTCTAAAATGCTGCTGCTTTCAGTTAGCCATTCAGGCTCCACCCCCCCCCCCCACAGGTCATAGTTTTGATGAGATAAAACAATTTTATGCTTAAATAATTTTTCAGATATACATTCTGGTCTTAACTTAAATGTTACTGGAGTTTTATCAAAATGAGTATGTCTGGAGGTGAATAAGCATTTATCTCAGTGAAATTTGTTGGTTATATTTGAGGAAAAATAGGGAAGAATACAACTTGAGTATGTAAGTTTGCAGTAGGCATTTAATACATTGCTATTAATAAATCTGTATGTAGTTGTGTACAATACCAGAGCAGGGTCAACAATGTTTGAGGGATAGGCTCTCTCACTCATTACTCTCAACTATTTTCAGTTTTTAGCAAGTTACCACTACAGCAAAGGTGAAGTACTACTGCTTTGTCTGCCTTTAAGGCTAGTCTTGATGACTGGATGGGTAGACATAAATTTACCCCAGGATTATCATGTACAGTTCTGCTTGATTTGGGAGTTAGCAATATTAAGCAATCAAAAGGTGACTAGATTTTATATGCCTGCTTAAAGGTGTACATGGCTAGGCCTATTGAGTTCCTGCGAGTGCTTGCCTCGTACTGTTCCTGTGTTCATTATATGTATTTCTTTTTACAGTACTTTTTATTTACATTGCAGTCATCAGTTTTTGTACATTTGTCATGTTTGCTGTGGTATGACAACATAATGTTTCTGCTGTGAGTCATCTGGATATTTGTGGGATCTATAAAAATTTCCAGGTGAAGGTATTGTATGATGATCGTGTGGATTGCTGTTGCTGTCCTCACTGTAAGGAACTCACCTGCTGTAGAAGTCCAGTGTCTGGCCTGACTTTCAGAAATTAGCACCCTTCCTTCCTTCATGACTTAGATGACATCATGTTATCTTGGAACATCTTTATGTCCATGATATATAGATGGTGCCCACCCTTGCCATCTTTAGTTTGTGTGTGTGTATATATAGGACAATAAGTGAGTGCATAACAATCCAGCCATCGGTCCAGGCTTTTGATAGAAGAGCATTAAGAAGGTAAGTACCCTGCTGGGGAACCTTTTTTGTTCCCTAAGCTTGTTGTAAAGAGTAGGTTAATTTGTGAGCAGATGTTTATGAAATGGAGCACTAGACATGGAGGTGTGTGGTGCATGTCCCCTTGTGAAGAAGCTACCTGGTGTGCTTGTAAGTACAAAGTACTGTGTACAGACCTTCCATGCCCAGTCCAAATCCACAGCAAAATATGTCTAGATGTAGGATCTGCCAGGGGGTTTCAGGAAAGCTTTGAAGAGATGAAGCCCTCCAGGCATACCAGGCCAGTGTCCCATGGACTTCAAATCATCTGTTAGGTCTGCAGATACGCAGCTGCAAGGTGGCATTGGATGTCCATACTCGGAGGAAAAAAATGTATCCATAATGAGACCCTTAATTTTTAGGTCACCAGAGACCTCCCCCCACCATACAGGTTCAAGGATGTCCGCTCCATAGAAGTGCTTGAACAGCTCCCCCCAACCATGATGCCCATTACCCCTGAGGCTTCTGACGTCTCTGGAGACACTTGTGCCTAATGGCCCTTGGCGTGTCCCACATGACCAAAGACCAGTCCCAGTACTCCACATCAGACTTTGTTTTCCCCATGTCTACTTTGGAATCCCATTTATCAGGGAAGGGGAAATCGAAATTTGAAATGATTGGCAGGAGGATGTCTAAACTTTCAAGTTAGAATCCAGAAGCATACTTTAGGATTTGCTAATCTCAGGCTGCAGCTTGTTCATGTGAGATGCCTCTACTTGCACCTAAGGTGCTTCTTGTGTTTCGATAGATACCCCTTAATGGGCATTCTTCCTGTGTGCCAGCCTCTTCTGTCCCTTCTAGAACAGTGCTAAGCTGGCTGAGGGTTTCCTCAAATTCTTCTGTAGCCTGCACCAGGTTCCAGATAGACCTATGTGGTCTGCGGTTTCCTCACAGAGGAATGCGGAGGTCTCCCCAGTGCGAGAGTGTTCTACTGCTGAGAAGAAATTATTGTACTATATGATGTCTTTTCATTTCAGTGTTACAGTAGTCATTATATTAAGGATCCCTGCCAAGGGCGGCCCGACATCTGCCCAGTATACCAAAGCCTTAGGTTGCTTTAAGGTACTTCGTATGTCACACACATGCTACTATTGTAGCATAGGGCATAAAGATTACATCCAGATGTACCATCCTTAGAGCTTCTTTGCTGGCAGTTCGAATGCCATCTGTCTGTCTGAACACCAACAATTCTGTTGCTGGTTCACCAAGCTATTGCAGATAAGTATGCCATTGGGGTTATGTTTTACTTATCTTTTGCTTTGTTGCTTGTGGAGTTTCTTGTCATCCAAGAAGAATAAATGCCAGTGTGTGAGACAAGATTCTCCATAAAAACTGCCACAAACAGTGTCTGTTTTGCCTTGGCACTGTGCACGAACATATGGCCTTTGTATCTAAAACCCTTCATAATAGACTCTCTCCTGTGGTGCTTTATCTTAAAAATCAGAGTCTTAAGCTTCTTGCAAAGGACACGGAGGAAACTTCTCACTCCAAGGGACAGCCATCAGTGAAGAAGGCCAAGAAGCCTAGGCTGGAATCTTCTGCTGTTCAGCCTCCACTGGAGGTCTCTGAGATGAGTGAATGCTCAGAGGTTTGCCCAGCTTTATTGTTGGATTCCTCTGCTGTGACTTGGTTGGAGGCCCGGGGATCTTGACCTTAAGCAGTCTGAGGAGGCTTTGCAGACGTCTGCTTCGGACGTTTAGGGGAACCACAGCTGATTACCTCCAAGGGGCTTAGGGATGTTCCTCAAATTTAGTACCATCCTTCATTGGCATCCTAGGTTAGAGCCTTCCAAATTTTCTAAGTGACTCCAGGCAGTTTACATTACTTCAAGTCAAAACATCATGCCAGACCAACTAAACAGGTCTTTAACTCAATCCCATGAATGGATGCTTCACAGGGATGTGTTTCTGGACATTGGCCACCTCTGGGGTACTCCAAGTAGATCTTTTTGCCTCCTGTCTGAACAGATAACTTTCTCTATTTTGTGCCAGTCCCAGGTCCACTGGTTTGGAAGGTAGATACCTACTTCTTTTGGGAGAGGGTGTTTCTTTACACCTTCCCTTCTCATTCCAAATGTCCTGTTCAAAATTCAACAGGATGCTCCCAAATTCTTGTTGGTGACTCCGTTTTGGCTGAGACTGCATTGGTTCCCTCTTCTGCATTTATTCAAGGGCACTTATCCTAAGTTACCTCACAAGATGGACCTACTCACACAGGACAAGGGATGCATCATCTATCCTCACCTGTCCACTCTTCAGTGGACACTGGTGATAGGATTTTGATTCCACATAGACTCCTTTTTCTGAGGTCTTGCTTAGGGTCCTGCAGGAGGCCAGGAAACAGTGCTAGGAATCCTGCTTATCCAAATGGAAGAGGATTTCTATTTAGTGTCTTTCTTGTAACCTGGATCCACTTTGTGGATGTTCCTTTGGTTCTTAACTGTGTGAATTGCTCAGTGCTGGGTTGGTTTATTCTTCCATTAAGGCCCACTTATCAGCTGTCTCTGCTTGTGTGCCTTTATCTCCTCCTTTAGCTTCTAGATTTGAAGCTAAACAATTCCTTAAAAGCATCCTTCATATTAGACTGTTCCTCCTCCCTTGGATCTTAAATTTGTTATGGAAAAATTGACTCTGGTTCCTTTTGAGTCTGTAGCTTCAGCTTCCTTGCAACATTCGTCTTGGAAGACTATACTTTTGTTATCCCCTGCTTCTGCCAGATGGGTGTCTGAACTTCAAGCCATTGTGGCTTGTCCTCCTTTTTTGGTGTTTCATAAGGACACTGTGTCATTGCATACTAATCTTTTTATGCCCAAGGTAGTGACTGAGTTGTCCCTTAATCAGTCTATTAATTTGTCCACTGTTTTCCCTTCTCCGCAGTCTACCAGTGCACGTGGATGTGAATAGACAAGTTAGATTTTATTTGGTTAAGACTATTAGAAAATTTGATCAGCTTGGTTTCCTTTCATCCTAGGTCCTTGTGATTTGCTGTATCTAAGCAAACTCTTTCTCCTTTGATCTTTAAGGCTATTTCCTACCTTTCATGGTAGGAGCCTTCCTTATTCTGGTAAGGCTTATTTTACTAGAGCTGTTGCTTCAAGTGCATTTTTCACGGGTGGATACTAACTCTATCCTTGAGGCAGATGTCTAGACTTTTGTGCATACATTTATCAAGCACTACAAGTTGGATGGAATCTCCAGAGCTAGAGCTGGTTTTGCTAGAGCCATCGTGCATGGTTTCCTTGAGAGCTATGCTGGACCTTTCTCCTCCCAAATTTCTCCCTGAGCTGTGGCACTCTCCCTAATGTAATGAGTACTGCAACACTGAAATGGAAGGACATAAGTATAGTTGTGCAAAATCTTACAATAACGGTAGATGTCCTCTTCACTGTTGCAGTATTCACTCCCTTCCTTCTTCCCCTGGTCCATTTGTCTTCTGGATGTATGTGTTACCTCTTTATTTCCTTGGACTGGCATTCCTACTGGGGCTCATTTCTGAGGATGGTACATCCAGACGTCACCTGTATGTCCTATGCTATCCGAGGAACATACATGTGATGTACGGTGTACCTTAAAGCAAACTGAGGTTTTGATATATTGGCTGGACGTTGAGCCACTCTTGGTAGGGTATCTGTAATGTAATGAATACTGCAACAGTGAAGAGAGGGACATCTACTGTTACTGTAGGATTTTACATAACTGTACTTTCCAGCCTTCTTCTAACTTCTAATACAGGCTGTGATGACATTTTGGCCTCCCAACTTTTCACCAGTGGGCATCATTTGGGGCACACTCCATTATGCAAGTACACTTCAAGTGGCAGCCTCAGGAGGTTTCTGTATCCCAGAAGTTACAGGAACCTTCTAGATGTTGAGCCCTCAAAGCCAGTGGCTATCACACCAATCCAGGAAGCCCTTTTTGTGTCTCTTTCTGATGTCTTGAAGCCAGACTCCCAATCCTCCACCCATGAGAGAGTTGAACAGTTTTTTTTTTTCAGGGTGCACAGTCCTCAACTTTCATTACAAGAACTCCATTGTAGGTCCAGATGCAGTGTCTCTGGAAACTGAGTGAGGTAGCCTGGCTCTGGGTGGCATACTCTTCACTGTGACTGGAAGAGCAGATAGCTTGAATAGTATGGGAAAAGGTTTACACTTCAGCTCTAATCTTCTGGTCACAATGTTCAGACCCATATTCTGAAATGGCAGGAACATGTCAAGTAATTCCAGAATAAAATCATGAAGGCAACTATGATCCACTAAGCCCAATCTGTTTTGCGGCTGTGAAAGCATGCCTTAAAAATGTGTGATACTGTGTATGCATCATCTAAGGCTGCTTGCAGCATGGTTTATCAGGATTTTTTATTATCCTGAATACAGTCCCTGTCTAAGGATATGAAAATAAAACTCCTTAATGCCCTTTTGAATAAGGATTTGGACTCAGACTCCTATTTTACAGTATTTGGAGGAAAAAGTGAGGACTTGAAGATTGTGGTGTTGGTTAAATATGTTTCACCCTTCCATTCCTTAATGAGTAGAAGCTATTTCTTTAAGCAACGGCCTTGCTGTTGGATGCAGGGAAAAGGTAAGCACCCTAATGGCAAGAATGTTGCACAGAAAGGGAAATGGCAGTTATAAGCTAAAGTGAGATCCTGACTGAGAAATGGACTTCAGTCTGTACTGAAAGACCGGGGATACCTTGGTGCCTCTTAACAAAAATGCAAATACAAGTAACCATAGAACTTGTTTTCTGGTGAAGAGGCAGAAGGATTTTACTCCAGACTGTTCCATGCCCCCCCCTTACAAAAAGGGTGTTGGAGACCCATTTTGGGTTTATCAGGGCTGAATTTTAAAATTCTTGATGGCGTGTCAGTCAGTTAAATCAACATATACACTGTTTCAGGAACAGGCTGTCCTTGCCTATTAAGCAGAGTACTTCCCTAGCAATCTTTAAAACCAGTCTGGATGATTGAATGGTTGATTCTCCACATATTCCTGGTGAAAACTTGCAAAGTGTATTTAATGGAAGGCACTGCTAGTTTCCCACCATTACTGAGTGATGTCACTGTAGATGTCCTTCATGGATGCATCTGCAGTCATAACAACTGGGTTGTCCTGTCGTCAGGCAGCCCTTCAGTCGGCCGGATTCCAAAGTCCGGGTCCGGCTTCGGCTGATGTCGCGCTTCACCCGACGTCATCTCTGTTGGTTCGGTATAAAGGCATCAGCCGACGCCATTTTCCTCAGTCTTTCTTGCAGCGTGGCGCCCGAAGCAGAAGCTGTTCGCAAGTGCCGGTCGGTCGGATCCAGAGATTACTTCTACCGAATACTACTTCGAAGACTTCTAAAGCTAAGTACCCCGTTGGGGACTCTTTCTTGCCTCAGCCGATGTCAGAAAAAGTTAATTGTTTAACCTGTGGGAAACAAATACCTCATAAAGATTTCCACTCTTATTGTCTGCCTTGTTTAGGCCCAGCCCACGACGTAGCAGCCTGTTCGGCCTGTGCTTCATTCAACCGACGAACGCTTAGGCGTCGGTCGGAGTTTGCTGAACAGTTTTTCGGTTCTGATTTTGCGTATATTATGCCGTCGGATCCTCCGACTACCCAAACTGCTAAAACGAAGATAAAGACCGACACTCGCGGTCCGGTTTCGCCGAAACCATGGTTAAGCAAACGCGAGTGTCTCAGTTTCGGCGAAACCGAGAAAACTGATCAAAGTACAGCTGAATCTATCACTACCACTGAGGCCCCTGGTACTTCTCTTGAATCGGCCTCAGAAATTTTATCCACTACGGTGGTTGCCACTGACTTATCAGACACCATTCCCTTGGATGTCTCTTCCCCAGCACGTGGTGCTGCTAGGCCTCCAGCAGCCATGTCCATTAAGGCCTTTGCCAGGGCTAAAGCAGCCAAACTACTAAAACAGTGCCTGTTAAACCCCCTACAACCAGGCCCTCTTCTAGTTCACAAATGCTTACTCTGGCAGAAGATTTAATTTTATTAATTAGGGGATCTCAATCTCACCCAGACAGGGCCTCTCAGCCCCAGAGAAGAGACCTAGGGCAGAGCCCCCCCGAGCCTGTGTCCTCTGATGATTCTGCCGATGAATCAGACATAACAGACCAGCCAGAGGCTCCTTTCTCCAATTTTGAAGACTCAGATGCTGAAGAATCCATTCCAGCTGCTTCCCCACCAGAAGAATTCTCCTTTGGGGAAACCTTACATGCCATGCGAGCAGTTCCAATGGCAGCAGCAGGATTTCTCAGACTCCAGAAATGACTTAGGACCTTTCTGCACCTTCCACAGCACAGGCCCTTAGCTATACCTCCTGTTCTCTCTGTGGTGGATGATGCCTTCAATGATGTCTGCTCTGCACCAGATTCTTTACCTCCAGCCCCTGCCAAACCAGACAGATTTTACAGGGTACCAGACACTCATCACCACCTTTACAAGGCCCCACTTGCAGACCCCGAAACTATATCCCAGGGTCCCAGGGCAGTAGCCGCGACCACAGCTAAAAACCCTATTCCTTCTGAAAGGGAAGCCAGGTCATTAGACAGATGGGGCAAAAAGGTCTACACCTCAGCTACTCTCTCAGCTAGAGCTTTAAACTGTCAGTTTCACATGATACAATACCAAGAGTTTATGCTTGATCAGTTAACAAAAAAGCTATCCTCTGATGAATCTATTGATAAGAAATATGTATTAGAAATGGTAAATAACATACAACAGGTTAGTAACCATTCCTTAAAATGTGGCTATGATGCACTGGAGGCTTCATTTAGATCAGCCATGACTGGCACAGTGATAAGAAGGCATGCATGGCTAAAGGAACAAGCTTTACCGGATCATGTTAAAGCTAAGTTATTAGATGCTCCTATGGATAAGACCAGCTTGTTTGGTACACCTGCCCAGCAGGTAATGAAGAAAATGGAAGAAAAGGCAAAATCTGTTCAAACGGTTAAAGATTTCTTGCAGGTTCAACCCCAAGGTTTAGCAGGAACTGGCCTGCCAAAAATGGTCCTTTCCTGACTCCACAAGATCCCAAAGGGGCAGGAATAGGCGTTCCAGAGGCAGAAACCAATCCAGAGGAGGTGCCTACAGAGGACGACAGTGGCAAGGTAACAACAGAGGCACAGACACAACCACTGCCACTACAACAACACAACCACAGTGACTTAACTCTAAATCCGCCTACCAGGGAACAAATAGCAGCTCCATTAGGCGGCAAATTAACCTTATTTTCAAAGAACTGGCACTATATCACAAAAGACAAGTGGATTTTACAAACCATAGATCAAGGTTACGGTTCCACTTCCACACTTTACCAGTCAAAGAGGAATGCCAAATCTACCTCCAAATCAAGAAACAGAGGCTCTACAACAGATAATGCAGTTAGCAAATATGAGAGCTGTGGAAAGAGTGCCAACAACAGAACAAGGAAAGGGATTCTACTCCAGACTATTCCTAGTTCCAAGAAAGGAAAAAAATTGGAGACCTATTCTCGACCTGTCCACCTTAAATACATACCTCATTGTCCCAAAATTCAAAATGCTGACCCTACAGCAACTTCTTCCCATGCTGGGCAAGGAGTGTTGGCTGGTAACTCTAGATCTCAAGGAGGCATACCTGCACGTCCCCATTCGACCAATCTGCAGAAGATACCTCAGATTTCTTGCAGGATCAGAGCATTATCAATTCTCAGCATTGCCCTTTGGCTTATCTACTGCGCCCAGAGTATTCACAAAATGCCTGGCATCAGTAATCGCCCACTGCAGACTACAGGGAATTCAAATTTACCCATACCTGGACGACTGCCTGCTACAAGGGACAACAAAAGCAAGCTGACAACAGATTTACAAAGGGTCATTTACTTGCTACAAGCACTGGGATACACAGTCAATTTACAAAAATCAAGGCTGATACCATCCCAAACAAGGACATTCTTGGGCGCTGAATTGGACACAGTAAAACAAATGGCATTCCTAACTGCAGAAAAACAAAAGAACTCCCTCTTTACTTCTTGGCACTAACAAAACAGAACAAGTTAACAGCAAGAAAAGTACTGCAGGCCTTGGGCTTCATGGCATCATGCATAATCTTGGTCCCACTTGCCAGACTACATATGAGAAAACTACAGTGGTACCTAAAGAATTTATGGTCCCAACACAGACACAGCCTAGAAACAGAAATTCCACTAATTCCATGCTTAAAACAGGAGTTCCTATGGTGGGTTCAAGCATGCCAGTCAAACCCAGGGCTACCCTTTCGCAGATGTCAAGCAAGCCAGACCATCACAACAGACGCTTCAGACCTAGGATGGGGGGCCCACATGCTGGACAAATGCGTGCAAGGATTGTGGACGCAGGATCAACTTCACCTGCACATCAACCTAAAAGAAATGCTGGCAGTAAAACTGGCAATCCAAAAGTTCAGACCATTTCTCAAAGAGGGCCAGTTGATGCTAAGTACAGACAACACCACAGTCATGTGGTACATCAACAAACAGGGAGGCACTCATTCATACCCCCTATGCAGAATGACTGTGGAGCTGTGGAACCTGGCACTCAGCTACAACATCCAGTTACAGGCAATATTTGTACCGGGAAAAGAAAATACTCTAGCAGACACATTAAGCAGAACCACATCGGATGCCCACGAATGGATGCTACACCCGGACATCTTCAAGACCATCTCAAAGAATTGGGGAATGCCTCAGATAGATCTATTCGCTTCCCCTCTCAATCACCAGCTCAAAAAATTCTGCACAAGGACATTCCACCCACTAGCATGGAAAGTGGATTCGCTCTCCTTCAGCTGGAAAGGCCTAACAGCATATGCATTCCCACCTCTTCCCTTGATACACAAGGTATTACTAAAATCAAGGAAGAGCGTCCAAGGATAATCCTGATAGCTCCAAACTGGCCAAGACAACACTGGTACCCACTGCTGAGGAGCATGTCTCGAACAATATGTGGCCAATACCCTGATGCCTTTGATGTTAACTCAGAACAACTACAGCATCATGCATCCAAACCTAAAAACGTTGCAACTGACTGCATGGAACATCACATAGCAGCAGCTAATCCAGAACTTTCCCAAAGAGTTAAAGACATTATTCTTGAAGCCCGCAGACCTTCAACAAGAAGGAACTATGCAGGAAAATGGAAAAGGTTTGTCATTTGGAGTACTGAAAGAGGAAAAGATGTGTCAAACATAGATATGCCTAACATTCTGGAGTATCTGGCAGAACTTCTACATTCAGGCCTGTCCTACTCCTCCATCAAGATACATGCATCAGCTATATCAGCAGAATACAGCTTTGATCCACCTGTTTTTTCACACCCTTTACTCAGGCAGTTCCTCAGAGGAATCAAGAATGTAAAACCTCCAAGGAAACCACCATTGCCAGCTTGGGACTTGAACTTTGTGCTAGAAAAGTTGACACTATCACCCTTTGAACCAGCAGCAACAGCAGACCTACAGCATCTATCGTGGAAAACGGCCTTCCTACTGGCAATAACCTCAGCCAGGAGGGTTTCTGAACTTCAGGCCCTAATGGCAGTACAACCCTTCCTAATCTTCCACCAAGATAGTGTCCATGAGGACTAATCCTACATTTATGCCTAAGGTGGTATCCAGAGTGTCTTTAAACCAGGCAATCCACCTACCTACCTTCTTTCCCAACCCACAAAACAGAGCGGAAGGAATACTCCATACCTTGTATCTACATAGACACCTTCGCTACTACTTGGACAGAACAAAAGTAGCAGAAAAACTGACCAGCTTTTGTAGCCTATGCAACAGGAAGGAAGGAAAAGCTATTTCCAAACAGACAATCTCCAAATGGATAGGAAATTGCATACGATTCTGTTACTCCTTCCATGGAAAACCAATTCCACAGAACATAAGACCTCATTCTACAAGGGCAACAGCCACTACCACAGCCTTCTTACGAGGAGTGGCAACCAAAGACATTATTGAGGCGGCTACTTGGACCTCCGTGCATACATTTGCCAAGCATTATAATTTGCCTCTATATTCCAGATCCCGAGCAGGGTTTGCCACTGCTGTACTGCAAGGGATCCTAAACACACCATAATCTAGTTTTTCCTCCTCCCTAGTTGGCTATGGTATTCTACCCAGTTGTTATGACTGCAGATGCATCCATGAAGGACATAGTACAGTTTTGTACCTACCATAAATGTAGATGTCCGAACTGGATAGCATCTGCAGTCAGGATTACCCTCCCTCCTTCCCCTCTGTGGTACTCCTAGGGTGTTTACCCTCCTAATAGCTAGCTGGTGGGGGGGAGTCTTTTATGGTGTATTTGTTTGTATATATGTACATACATGCTTATTTTTGTGTTTACCTCTATCTTTTGGAAACATTGGCATTTATCCAAATTTTAGCCTTCAAGAGGGCTACTGGCATCTGGGGCAAGAAACACTGAGGAAAATGGCGTCGGCTGATGCCTTTATACCCGAAGACCAACAGAGATGACGTCGGGTGAAGCGCGACATCAGCCGAAGCCGGACCCGGACTTTGGAATCCGGCCGACTGAAGGGCTGCCTGACGACAGGACAACCCAGTTGTTATGACTGCAGATGCTATCCAGTTCGGACATCTACATTTATGGTAGGTACAAAACTGTACTTTCTTGATGGTCTGTCTTGGTCATAAATTTAGTAAGAACTTATGAATCTGTACAGTTTTGACCTTTAAAGGTCATCTTGTCTCTCCTTGGCTCTCTGGCTTTACCGGTGACATTAAATGTTAAGGATGCCCGTCTTATCCTTTGCATTCCTATTGTTGAAGGACACTGTTGCGAGTATTGTACTTGAGTTTTGTCACCATCACCACTGTAACTCCATGTCCTTCAGTTTGGCCACTGCACCCAGTGTTTTTAGAAAATGACTGTTGCAGCTCACAGCAGGGCCAATGGCAGCCATGTCATCCTTACTTGCTTGATTGTCTAATAGCTCTGAGAGTTCCGAACAGAGTAGAACAAAAGCTCTTGACTGTTGTGTTTTATTTGCAATCCATTTCCACTGGACACCAGTTTGAATTGGTTCTTTGAAGTTCTTGGACGGCACATTGGAAGGCACAGCAGCAGCAGCATTTTTTTGGATTGTTTGGTGCTGTGAACCTTTTTTTGTTTACTGATTAATTCAAGCACTTTACTCAGCTTTGCTTACTTTCAAGGCACTGGGCTTTTAAGTGTCTGTACCTGCAGCTGTCTCTTATCGCTTTCTGTGTACGAGTTGTATCCAGAAATGTACCAGACACTACTGTACTACAGTGTATGCATGTGTGCTGCGTTTTAAGTATTTGGTATTTTCCTTTCACACAGTTAACCTGCCACAGGAACATTTCTTGGTGCATTCTGTCTGCTTCCTCCTGCGCACAAAAACAGATTCACTGAAGCTGCTTTGTCTTTGAGTCTGGACGTCCTTTTAATTGCCACAGCTCGGGACTGGAGCATCCCACATCAGGAGAAATCTTGCTATGGTAAAGATCTGGCTGAAGCAAAACGCACCTGTTGGATATTCACTACATGCATTTGAATTGTGCAATAACAATTCTAATATTTATATACCTTCCGTTAAGACAAGTTGTTGTACAGGTGTATTTTACTGTGGATTGGCCCTGCTTGTGATATGCAGAACACTTAAGTCTCTGGCACCACGAACCTTTACTCAGAACATTCTAAAAATGTCCTGAAGTCAGTTAGTGAAAACTTAAAGTAGCAGTACCTTTATTTTCATTCACAAAAGTATTTCTCGTTTATCTGCATTCGAGTCACATAGATAAGTTAGATTGTTTAATAACCTACAGTACTTTTTATACAATAATCACTGTTTTAAATCTCAAGTGGAATGGATGTTTCAGCAGCATCATAAACTGTGTATCTCAACTCCTTACACTGTCTAAGAATGGGACTTAAAAATGCATTGCTTATTAACTACATATTCCAATTTTTTTTTCTTAACTGCTCAGTAGGTTTCCCTTAGGGAGGTCACAAAAAAATGTAAACCTGCATTTTCAGTGGTTCATGTCAAATATTGTTCAGTTACATATCTTGCACCATTTAATTAACACTTCCTCCTCCTGCATCAAACTGCATGTCATCTACAGCAAAACTTCACTTTCTCAAGACCATAATTTAGAAATTGTGTACTGTAAAATTACTCTGCATAATTCTGCCAGCTATCCTGTGACCATTGCTATACACCAATGAGGCATTGTCCAAAATTCCTGATAACTATTCTGAAAGTACAAAAATGCAATTGGTCTGTATATCAGAAAAATTATATAGTGAAAATGTCACTATATAAAATCCTTTTGTATTATGAGAGTATATTCCCTGTCAAATTTAAACCTTAAGTTTGCATAGGATGGTGCACCAGTTGATGAGTGGCTAATGAGGACTGCTAAACAGGTATGAGTAGTGAGGCAAACTGTTTTTGTTTAAACTGCATTGCCCAGCCTTGTGTATAGCAGACGCTTTGTCTTAATACACAGCTGATGCACTGGTCACAGGAGCTAGCTTGGAAGATCAACGCTTGAACGTGTGAAAGTGTTTACAAAAGTAGAAACTGATATTGCGTGTGAAATCAAAAGCCAGATGCTCATGTTGAGGTCATCGTTGCAGTAGGGTTCATACCATAAGGGAATCTGATGCAAAGAACTGTGATATGGTGTCCTGAATAAAATGGTGTCTGCCTATGTGCGCCTCATTTTTTTTTTTTTTTTTTTTTTTTTTTTTTTGGCATCAGTAGATACACATTTCAGGGTTGTTTCTGTGGGTGCCTTGTATAGGCGTAGAGCTCATACTGGGAATCACAAAATGAGTACTCGTGCATAGAATCTTTTTTCTGCTCTAGAGTTTAGTAGTTTTGTTTTTACTAAGGTTTGTTGGGAAACCACTGTGGCTCCTAGAGTACGCTTCCTACAGATCGTAAGAGGTTTTGCTAATGCAAGCATCAAGTCTTGTATAAAGCTTTGTTTAGGAGTCCCTTTTGTCTATAGATTGACAGATTTGTCCAGGATTTAGAAGACAAAAGCCTCTGTAGGGCATGGCTGCCACAGAGGAAATTAGATGCCATGCTGCTAGCATCTAAGCAGTCATCTGCCTTTTTGGAACAAAGCCTTCTGCTCAAAGTCCATAAAGAGCACAAGAGTAGCCCAAGGATGCCACAACTAAAAAGCAAGCTTTCCAGCACTTGGTAGGAGTGTGTGTTGTTTGCCTCTAACTGTTTTGTAGGCAGGTACCTAAATAATTGCTAGAACATCCTTCCAGGCCAAGTACCACAAAGACTATGTTGTATGTAGCTTTCTTTAGAACAATGGCCATCTGACCTTGGTCTTGGGTGTTCTCAAGAGGGACAACATGTCACCAAGTCCCCAGGAGTGGGGGAATGATTTACAGTAGGAGTGTAAAAGGCATTTACTTGAAACCATGGAAAATATGTTGCTCAGTGCAAGTGAGCATATCCCTCACATGGTAGGTTTACTGTTTACATTTATCACACGTAAGCATTCAGCCAAGGAAAAATTTTGACAATGGCAAGCAGTGGCTCACAGATCAATAGATGTTCATGTTGATCATGCTGCAGTAGCCTTGGCTGGATGGGGCTGTATCCTGCCAGCTTCCAAAGTTTCAGGGCACCTACCAGGTGCCCCAAACTGTAAGGCAGCTTGAGTTGAGCTGACTTAGACAAGATTGGGTGCCAAGCCCTTCAGAGCTTTACTGCAGCTAAAGAGTACATACGCTGAGGCTTTCGAGAATCGACAGCTTGTGCTGGACCTTTGCTGGCCAGATACGTTCCCTTTGGGAGAAAAAACATCTATTTAATTTTGTTTATACTTTTCCTTTTGTATTTTAACAGACTGTCACAAGACTGTAATGTACTTTTAAACAGAAGTCCTGTTTTTTTTTTTCTCTGTCAGTTTAAACGTTTAACTGAAAACCATTTTTTTCTGTGGAGAAACTTTATTTTACTTTGGGACTGGCAAAGTGTTTTTCTTTGCTGTGTTTGTCTGGGGAGGAAGTGACTTTTAAAGGCTTTATTTCTACCAATATTTGTTGCCTGTTTTCAGTGGGAAAGGGGAACCATTTTTGGCCTGACTATAGAAAGAAAGTTGGTCCCACAGTCTGTCCTCCCAACCACAAAAAAAAAGGGGGCAAACAGCCCCTGCCACCACAGCAGGCTAGTAATTTGCCTCAGCCACAGGTGGGTGCGACTCTGCTGTGGCCATTAGTTGTACTTCAGATCACTCTTTTTTACCCTGGATCCCTCTGTTGTAGCACCTATAACCACTATGGATGGGGGAGGGTTAGTGAAGTCCTCTGCAGTTGTTGGTGTCCCCACAGTGGACAATGGAGAGTCACTCTTGCCATTCCTGGGAGAGGGAATAGGAAAGACTTCCCTGTTTTTCCCATCCTTCAGGAAGCTGCTGCTGACACTGTGACAGCACTGTTGACCTTGTTTTTCCTGTCAAAAAGAAACCAAAAGCTAAACTTGTATCTACTCTAATTTCATTAGATGATAGTTTACTGGATCCTGGCCCAGGGTTTAATTCATACTGTTCATCCTTCTTGTAAGGTAATTTCTGGTACAAGAAAGCTGGGTACCTCTTTCCTGAAGAGCTTTGAGATTTTGAATCTGGACATGAGAATGAAGGAACAGATGCAGGGTTTTCTCTTCATATTTCTGATTGAGACTCTGTGCTCAGTTTCTGATCCTTCTGGTGGGAGTGTCTCTTTCTCAGAGACTTTTTATAGAATGTGCCAGTGTTTTTCAGTGGGAGAAGACTGAGGTTTGTCAGTCCCTCAGAAAATATGAGCTGTTACAGAAGGAACTTCCAGAACCTGCACTAGTTCCTCTAATTTTCTCCGCTTTGGATGATTGCTACTGCCTGCAGTTAGCCAGTCAACTGCCCTAAAAAAGCAGGTAGGATGTTCATAGGTGTATACTAGGCTAATGACCTTTAGGGTCTTAATAAACTTAGCCATGCAACCTGAATGCGTTCCACAAGTTGTATGTTATATACACTATTATGTAGGAGTAATTGTTGGTTACAACATGGTTTACTATAACTGCCTGTGTCCATTGGAACCATGGGCTCCAAACCAGGGGTGAAGTTTCAATTTCCCATCCGGTGGTCCAAGTTATGCTTTAGTAGGATTAGGGAGGGACTTTTCACATGGAGCCTGTTCTAGAGAAAGGGAATTCTTGGAGATGCATTTCTCTTGTCTCCTACTTATGTTGCAAGCAAAATGTAGGCCTTTAGATCTAGTAGTTCTGATGCTGTTTGTTTTGCAGTTGTGCAAAAGGATCATTAGTGCAGGGTCCAGGGATGCATTGTATGCTAGGCATAGATCACCTCTCAGTAGTTTGCATTTCAGAGTATAGAGAGGGGAGCTTTGAGACAATCCACATAGTACATTGTGTTTATGCCCAGTATCCTTTTTCTAAGGAACCTTTGTGGATGTTCCACTTGTCACGTCTGGTCAGGTATTTACCAAAGGGGGAGTTAGACTCTGTGATGGGTTAGTGGTACAGTGCCTTCCCTGGGCCTAGGTGCTTATATGCATGCTTATAAGTTGAGCAACATAGGAGTTGCTTACTACCGTGGATACATGTTGGTCAAAGGCTGTCTTACTGTCTGCATGTGTTTCCAGAACCTTGATTAGTGGGTCAGTTCTTGGGGAGGTTTTATTGTTGTAGATGTCCTTCGTGTTTCACTGTTGCAGTCATCACATTTGGGTTATCTGCCTGCAGGTAGCCCTCAGCCAGCCTGAATACCAGAGTCTTTGGATTTCTGCATCGGATGCTGTCGCTTCTTCCATGACATCAGGTCGTCAGGGGTATAAAACATGCAGCCAACGTCATTACATCAATCTTTCTTGCCATGCAGTGCCCAAAGCAGAAGCAGTTTGCAAGTCCCGGTTGTCTGACTCCTGAAATTTTCATTTTTGAGTTTCAGACCTGATGTCTTCAAAAAGATAAATACCCCATTGGGGATCCTTTTTTCTTGCTCTAACCAATGTCAGAAAAAAATTAGCAATTGTCTTGCCTGTGGAAAGCAAATACCTCATAGAGATTTTCATTCTTATTGCGTCATCTGTTTAGGCCCAGACCACAACGTCCCTCGCTGTCAGTTTTGTGCCTTGTTCAACACCCAAACTATTCCTCGTAGGGCTATTTTTGTAGCTAAATACTTTCGTTCTCGATCTCCGTACGCCGAAATGGCTTCGTTAAGCCATCTGACTACCGATCTTCCGAAAAAATGTAAGGATAAAGACAGAGACAGGCCGCTTAGGTCCAAAACTGCCAATGATGCTACCATTAAGCTAATCTCCAGTCCGCCAGTACTCGGGCGCTTTTGCAGCCTCCGATACCTGCTACTACAGATTTGCAGGCCTCTACTGAGACCCATTCGAAGTCTGGTATGCCACGAGATGCTTCTTAGACTATGGAACCCTGTGGATGTCTCTACCTTGGATGGGTCCGGAGCCGCTATGCAGACACTGGCTTCTGAGAGCGTAGTCAGGCCTACCGATTTTTCATATTAAACAGACAACTTCATTTCAAGCTAAGAATACCAAATTCCTCCGGTCTAAAGCTCGCACTAAGCCTAAAAACCAGACAACCAAATCACATTCTCAGGCCCATATGCCTCAAAAACAAATGATTAGAATGGCTGAAGACCTTATTACCTTAATTAGGGGAAGCTAGTCTTCCCCTTCTAAGAGACCTAGAACTGATTTTCTTTCTGATTCTTCTGAGGAGGAATCTGATATCTATACTCCTGACCACCAGGATTTACCCTTGTCTACTTATGAGGATTCTGATGCAGAGGATTCCATTCCCTCTGCTTCTCCTGCAGAAGATTTTTCTTTTGGTGAAACCTTGCATACTCTTAGGGAGCATTTCCGCTGGGAATGCCAGGACTTTTCATAGTCCAAAAAGAGACTTAGGGAATTTTTAAACCTGCCTCAGCACAGGCCTCTAGCTATCCCTCCTCTGCTGGAGATTGTAGATGACGTTTTCTTGGAATCCAGCCTTACCCCAGACACTTTGCCTCCAGCTCCCAGGATACCTGACCGGTACTACAGAGTACCTGACACTCTCAAATTCCTGTTCAAGAATCCTACTGCGGATCCAGAGACCATTTCCCAAGGACTAAAAGGCATTAAGGCTACAACTGCCAAAAATCCTACCCCTTCTGATAGGGATTCTAGAGCTTTAGACAGATGGGGTAAGAAGGTATATACTTCTGCTACTTTGGCCATTAGGGCTTTAACTTGCCAGTTTGATATGTTAAAGTATCAGCATCATATTGTGGGATTAGTTAAACAGAAAATTATGTTGATTTCTGACTGTGCTGAACACAAAGATTTACAAGAGTTAATGCATTCTGCTGACCAAGTAGACAAACATACTTTGCAATGTGGTTTTGATGCTTTAGAAGCATCTTGCAGGGGTGCTGTTACTGGGACTGTACTTAAAAGGCATGCTTGGCTTAAGCAGCAAAACTTGCCAGATCATGTTAAAGTTAAATTACTGGATGCACCCTTAAACCAAGAGAGCCTTTTTGGCAACAAAGCAGAAGTCATCCTCAAAAGGATGGAGGAAAAAGCTAAATCTATGCATACTGTTAAAGATTTCTTACAAGTACAGCCACCTAGATTCAGTAGACATTGGCTTTTAAAGAACTGGTCCTTTCCAGTCCCTTCCAGGCCGTCTCAGTCTAAACCCAGGAGCAGTAGACCAAGACTTCAGTCTCAGGCAATGCACAGATCTAAGCAGTGGGGAGCCCCCACTTCCAAAGCAGGGAGAGTAGTAAGCCCACCCCCTTATGGAAAAATGTCACAGTGACTTATCCTTAACTCTTCCAAGCCTTGTTAAACTACTTGCTCCCTTAGGAGGAAAGCTCGCCCTGCATGCAAAAAACTGGGAACTCATTAGCCAGGACAAATGGGCTTTAAACATAGTTTCCTTAGGATACAGATTCCACTTCCACTTACTCCCAACCCCAAGTGGATGACCAGACCTCCCCCCAAAACAGTGGCCGGAGGCCCAAAAACAAGTACTCTCTCATCAGTATCAGGGCTATTCAGTGTGTCCCAGCAGAACAAAGGGGACAAGGGTTTTTATTCAAGACTGTTCCTGGTTCCCAGAAAAAAGAACTCCTGGTGTCCTGTCCTGGGCCTTTCTATTCTCAACACCTTTCTGGTGGTTCCAAAATTCAAAATGCTAACTCTTCAACAGCTTCTACCTATGCTAGCCAAGGATGCCTAGCTGGTAACTCTAGACGTAAAAGAAGCTTACCTGCACATCCCAAAAAGGGAATCTTGCAGAAAATACCTGCACTTCAGGGCAGGCTCCATGCACCATCAGTTCTCTGCACTTCCCTTTGGCTTGTCTACTGCGCCCAGGGTATTCACAAAGTGCCTAGCCATTGCATTTTGCAGGCAGAGAAATATTCAGATTTACCCAAGAACGATTGCCTGATTCAGGCAGAGAGTCGGGACTTGCTATTACAACACGTGGCATTTGTAAGGAGACTTCTGACTTCACTGGGGTACACCATCAATGAGAAGAAATCACACATATTACCCTGCCAACAGATTGTATTCCTGGGAGCAAACTTGAACGCAACTTCCCAGATGGCATTCCTCACTCCAGAGAAACGAGTTCATTTGACAACCTACTTTAAACTACTGGCCACAAAACCCCAGCTGTCTGCAAGGAAAATCCTGCAAGCCCTGAGATTCATGACCTCTTACATTCTGTTAATTCCATATGCAAGACTGCATATGAGGAAACTACAATGGTATCTAAAAAGTCTATGGTGTCAACATTCTCAGGACCTGGAAACAATGATTCCTATCATTCCTTGTCTAAGGGCAGTGGCCTGCTACCACAACAAGAGACTCCCTTTCACTCTACCCCCTGCAGCCCAAACCCTAACTACAGACGCATCAGACACTTGGTGGGCTCACATGGCAGGGCAGTGCATTCAGGGCAAATACTACCCAAAACAGGTGCACCTGCATATCTATCAAAAAAAAATGTTAGCTGTACAGAATGCTCTGACAGCCTTCAAAGACCTTATTCTTCGAGGACAACTATTGGTAAAGACAGAAGAACCACAGTTATATGTGGTACATAAACAAGCAGGGGGAACCCATTCCTATCCACTCTGCAGACTAGCCATTGCTCTGTGGAACACAGCCTTGAGCTACCAAGTGAACCTACAAGCTCATTTCCTGCCAGGCAGACTAAATTCACTGGCAGACGACTTAAGCAGAAATCTCATGGATCCACACGAATGTAAACTGGAACCCAAAATATTAAAGCTCTTGAGCAAATGGGGGGACACCAGAGGTAGACCTGTTTGTTTGCCTCCCCTCAGAACTACTAATTGAACAAATTCTTCACCAGAACTCCCCACAGTCAAGCTTGGAAAGTAGATGCCCTGTCCTTTTCCTGGGAAAGCCACTCAGTTTATGCCTTTCCCCCTCTGTCTCCCCTCTTGAAGTTTCTACTAAAGATCAAACAGGACAAGCCAAGGACAATACTGATTGTACCAGACTGGTCACGCCAGCACTACTACCCCCTTTTGCGCAGTCTGACAGTGCTACAACCTTGGCACCTGTCTCTGACCCCCCTTCCCTGCTGTCCCAGCAGGCGTGTCAGATTCTGCACCCTCTGCTTCAAGCCGTCAACCTTGCAACCTGGCTAATTCCCTGAACTCACCTCCAGCAACTCCAATTAAGAAGGTGCTAGATGTCATTCTTGAGGCAAGGAGGCCTAGTACTAGAAAATCCTATTCAGAAAAGTGGAAGAGGTACTGTTCCTAGAGCCAGGCTCAGGGGATGGACACAGTGGTGCCCAGCTTACCTCGTATTCTAGATTATTTAACAGAAATGCTCCACAAGGGCCTATCTTTCTCTTCAATTAAGATTCATGCCTCTGCCATATCAGCACATTATAATACTGTGAGCCATCCCTCTTCTGTCATCCCCTGCTAAAACAGTTCTTTAGAGGGGCCAGAAATTTAAGACCCCCAGGAGAGCTCCCACTCCAGACTGGGACCTTAACTTTGTATTGGAAAATCTCACCCCCCCCCCCACTTGAAGCAGCTGCTACAGCAGATTTGAAATTTGTTTCTTGGAAAACAGCTTTACTTCTAGCCATCACTTCAGCAAGAAGAGTGTCAGTGGAACCCTTCATTATCTTCCATGCAGACAGGGTTTCCCTCAGGACTAATCCATCCTTTATGCCCAAGGTGGTGTCTAGTGTGGCTCTGTGGCTCTAAACCAAATCCATTCATTTGCCTACCTTTTTTCCCTAATCCTCAGAATAAAGGGGAAAAGGATACTGCATTCTCTGGATGTGCACAGACAGCTTAGATTCTGTTTGGACAGGACTAAGCCTCTCAAAAAATCTGACCAGCTGCTAGTTAGCTTTGTTGCAGGGGCAGAGGGGAAAGCCATTTCAAAGCAAACCATTTCCAAATGGGTAGCACATTGCATCCATTTCTGCTACAAACACCATGGAAAACTTACCCCACAGGGGATAAGAACACATTCCACCAGGGCTGCATCTACCTCTACTGCATTTCTCAGAGGAGTCCCTACCAGGGACATCTAGAAGCTGCACATTGGAGCTCTGTACATACTTTCACCAAGCATTACCACCTGCCTATCTTTTCTATATCCAGAGCAGGATTTGCCACAGCAGTCTTACAGGGCCTTATTGCTAGCCCTAATGCTCTTTACCTACCTCCACCCTTCCTTAGCTTTGGGAATCAACCCAAATATGATGACTGCAACAGTGAAACACGAACATAGTACAGTTGTGTACACTTATCATAAATGTAGATGTTCGAGTGTATTCACTGTTGCAGTCCTGGTTACCCTCTCTCCAGCTCCCCAACTTTTCTTGACTTTTACCTTTCTTGATGTTTCTTGATGTTCTTCGTGTTTCACTGTTGCAGTCATTACATTTGGGTTATCTGCCTGCAGGTAGCCCTCAGCTGACCTAAATACCAGAGTCTTGGATTCCTGCATCGGATGCTGTCTCTTCCATGACGTCAGGTTGTCCGCAGTGTAAAACATGCAGCCGATGCCATTACATCAGTCTTTCTTGCCACACATGGTGCCTGAAGCAGAAGCAGTTCGCAAGTGCCAGTCGGCCGACTCCTGAAATTTCCGTTTTCTAGTTTCAGAACCAAAGTCTTCAAAAAAAGCTAAGTACCCCGTTGGGAATCCTTTATCTTGCTCTTAACCAATGTCAGTAAAAGTTAACAATTGTCTTAACTGTGGAAAGCAAATACCTCATAAAGATTTTCAAAGACCACATCCTTCCAGGACAATTATTGGTAAAGACAGAACACCACAGTTATGTGGTACATAAACAAGCAGGGGGGGAGCCCACTCGTACCCTCTGCAGACTAGCCATGGCTCTGTGGAATACAGCCTTGAACTACCAAGTGCACCTACAAGCTCAGTTCCTGCCAGGCAAGCTAAATTCACTGGCAGACGACCTAAGCAGAAATCTCGTGGACCCACACAAATGAAAACTGGAACCAAAAATATTCAACCTCTTGAGGAACAAATGGTTGACTCCAGAGATGGACCGGTTTGCCTCCCCTCAGAACTACCCATTGGACAAATTCTGCACAAAGAATCCCCACAGTTGTCACACTTGGAAAGTGGATGCCCTCTCCTTTACCTGGGAAAGCCTCTCTGTTTATGCCTCTCCTCTCGAAGGTTCTGCTAAAGATCAAACTGGACAAGCCAAGGACAATACTGATTGCACCAGACTGGCCATGCCAGCATTGGTACCCCCTCTTGCACAGTATGATACTGCTGGAACCATGGTACCTACCTCAGACACCTTCCCTGCTGTCCCAGCAGGCAGGCCAGATTCTGCACCCTCAGCTTCAAACTCTGAATCTTGCAGCCTGGCTAATTCCTTGAGCTCCCCAATAGCATCCCTCAGTAAGCAGGTGCTAGATGTCATTCTGGAGGTAAGGAGGCCTAGTACTAGAAAATCCTATGCTGAAAAGTGGAAAAGATCCTGTTCCTGGAGCCAGACTCAGGGGATGGGCACAATGGTGCCCAGCTTACCTCATATACTTCAGTACTTGACAGAAATGCTCCCCAAGGGCCTATCCTTCTCGTCAGTTAAGATTCATGCCTCTGCCATTTCAGCACGTTATAATACTAAACCCACCCCTCTTCTCTCAGCCCCTGCTAAAGCAATTCCTCAGACGAGCCAAAAATTTAAGACCCCCAGGAGAGCCCCTACTCCAGCCTGGGACCTTAACTTTGTATTGGAAAAGCTCACTCTCCCACCTTTTGAGCTAGCTGCAGCTGCAGAGTTGAAATTCCTTTCTTGGAAAACAGCCTTCCTTCTAGCCATCACTTCAGCAAGAAGAGTTTCTGAATTACAGGCCCTCATGGCAGTGGAGCCCTTCATTATCTTCCATGCAGACAGGGTTTTCCTCAGAACCAGTCCTTCCTTTATGCCCAAGCTGGTTCCTAGTATGGCCCTAAATCAGTCAATTCATTTGCCTACCTTTTTCCCGAATCCACAAAACAAAGGAGAATGAATACTGCACTCTTTAGACATGCACAGACAACTTAGATTTTATTTGGACAGGACTAAGCCTCTCAGAAAATCTGAACAGCTGCTAGTTGGCTTTGCTGCAGGGGCAGAGGGGAAGGCCATTTCAAAGCAAGCCATTTCTAATTGGATAGCCCATTGCATTCATTTCTGCTATATGCACCATGGAAAACCTACCCCACAGGGGATAAGATCAAATTTCACCAGGGCTTCGTCTACCTCTACAGCCTTCCTCAGAGGAGGCCCTACGAGGGACATCCTAGAAGCAACTACCTGGAGCTCTGTACATACCTTCACCAAGCATTACCACATGCCTATTTTTTCTAAATCCAGAGCTGGTTTTGCTACTGCAGTCTTGCAGGGCTTATTAGCTGGTCCTAATGCTCTGACTTCCTCCTCCCTTCATTAGCTTTGGGAATCAACCCAAATGCAATGACTGCAACAGTGAAACAGACATAGTACAGTTGTGTACACTTACCATAAATTTAGATTACCATAAATGTAGATGTTGGTGTATTCACTGTTGCAGTCCTGGTTACCCTCCCTTCAGCCCCCTGACTTCTCTTGGCTCTACCTTTCCTTCTTGTTTGGTGTATTTAAGCTTTCTGGTGTATTTGCTTTTTGATGGAGGTGTAACATAACATACAATTGCTTCCCATTGTGGGGGCATCTGACATCTGGGGCAAGAAAAACTGATGTAATGGTGTCAGATGCATGTTTTATACCCCTGACGACCTAACGTCATGGAAGAAGCGACCGCATCCGAAGTAGAAATCCGAAGACTCTGATATTCAGGCTGGCTGAGGGCTACTTACAGGCAGATAACCCAAATGTGATGACTGCAACAATGATTACACTCAACATGTACATTTATGGTAAGTGTATACAACTGTACTTTTCCTGGGGTAACAGACTTCCCAAAAGGTACTATAATGCATTTCCTGGCATAGAGTGTTGAGCTGGGCTTTGGCACCAGTCTGTTAGACCCTCTTGTAAGATGTTATTGTCTTGGGGGATTCTATGACTAGTCAGAGCTGGCATTCATCTGCAGACTTTCTCAGCTGTTGGCCTTTTACAGTGGCCTTGACTTCTGAGAAGTTGATGCCAAAGAAGAGTAAGCCCAGCACAGAGCCTTGAGGGACTCCACTGGTGATTGGCCTCTATAAGGAGGTGGGTTCACCAATCCTCCAACTTCCTGGGTCCTATCTGTTAGCCAGCTTGGCTATCCAGTGTGTTATATAGGGGTTTATGCCTAATTCCTTAAGTTTAATAATTGTGTGAAGATTGGAGGAAGATGGGCGAATGCTACCAGCCTAGTCAAATAGAATTTGATACATAATTCTATAAATAAATGTAAAATACAGGCTTGTGTTTTTAAATGAAAGAAAACGCTGTAAAATGTGAACTTCAAGATTGTTGCAACATTGCCATCTGTTGGTAAGGAAAACAAACCAAGCATTTCAAATGTGTCTTTTGAAGCTGAAAAGATCTTATGAATCTCTTTGATGTTTACAAGCTGGCTCCAGTGAGTCTGGATGAAGGTTTCAGGCCCATTGTTTTAAGGTTAAAGTTAAGGGCCAGAATTTACACTTGGAAGGTGGTGTATTGCTCTGGTTTCTGCTAGAGTGTATATTTGAAATGCCTTGTATTGTTGTAGATTGCTGAGCAGGTGTTAGCTTGCCAAATAATGCAGTTTGTGGTCTGATAAAACCCAAGTGTCAAAATGATGCAATTTGGGAGGGCCTCAGCAGAGCTGTTGGTTAGTGTTTAAAAACTATTGTTCAGTGAGAGGCTGTAAGCATTTTGATTTTGGACATCTAACCCAGCACTGCTTATGCTTTTTGTATGCAAGTAGGATTATAGCACTGTGTTCTCTTAAGATTAGCTAAAGATTAGAAGGTTAGATTGTGTTTTTCTTTGACATCAGACCTGTCCTACTGTATTATTTTAAGTTTCTGTGCGATCTCTGAACTCTTAGAAATCTCTGTGGTGTAGTAGTATTGTCTTGTTTTATTTATTATTAAATATTTAAAAACCTTTACCTGTGGCTGGTTTATGTAGAGATAATTTAACCTCTA
Organism: Protopterus annectens; assembly: GCF_019279795.1. Classification (NCBI taxonomy): domain Eukaryota; kingdom Metazoa; phylum Chordata; order Ceratodontiformes; family Protopteridae; genus Protopterus; species Protopterus annectens. The sequence goes on along the minus strand of NC_056743.1, from coordinate 1,743,134,735 downwards.
AAGTACATTACATATTTACAGATTTTGCTGTTTAAGTCACTCCAAGTTAAGCTTTGACTGTCTAGTCATACTACCATTGGATTATAATAATGCACAGTAATAATTGGACACCTTTTTTAAGGGCCTTTTAGTAGCTGTTAATTGTGTTAAGCTGGTAGTGGCAGTAATTACTACTGTATAGTCTGGGTAAAGGGGCACAGCTGGAGAGTCTGTGCCAGCCTTTCCCAGGAGTGTCTATGAAATTGTATAAATACTTAGCTCAGTGTGGTTGTGTGTCAGCTACCTGGGCAGGGACACAAAGCACTGATTTGACAGAGAGGGTACTGGAGGTTATCTTGCCAGTTAGGCTGAGATCTGGACCCTGTAGCTGTGCCAGTAGGGAGTCTTATTGGGGACTTAGTGAGCAAAGGAGCAACCAGCCCCAGACTTGACTATGATCTCTGTGTGCACTTAAGGGAAATTGTGCTTTACTGTGTGTATTAGATGTCCTTTCCTCTTCTAGGAGACTTACCTCCCTGGTGTTAGTGGTGAGGATTGTGGCTTCTTGATTGCTGGGCCAGGGCACGGTCGTCACATTCTGTGTGAGGCGTTGTATCAAATGCCATAGCCAGGTTAAGGCAGGCAGTTTGCACTGATGTTCTTCGTGTTTCACTGTTGCAGTCATTACATTTGGGTAATCTGCTGGCAGGTTGCCCTCAGTCAGCCTGAATAACAAAGTCTTGGGTCCTGCATTGGTTGCTGTCTCCTCTTCCATAACGTCAGGTCATCAGGAGTATAAAACTTGCAGTGGATGCCATCGTAATCAGTCTTTCATGCTGCACGGTGCCCGAAGCAGAAGCAGTTCGCAAGTGCCAGTCGGCCTACTCCTGAAATTTTTGTTTTTGAGTTTCAGAACCGAAGTCTTCAAACTAAAGCTAAGTACCCCATTGGGGAAACTTTTTCTTGCTCCTTACCGATGTCAGTAAAAGTTAATTATATTACTTGTGGGAAGCAAATACCTCTTAAGAATTTTCATTTGTACTGTATTGCTTGCCTAGGCCCTGACCACAACGTGCCTTGCTGTCAGTTTTGTGCTAAATTTAACCAATGCACTATTAAACGTCTGTATATTTTTGCTTCTAAATACTTTGGTTCAAGATTCAACTGTCCTGAAATGTCGTCTGTTAGCAATCCGACTACCGGAATTCACAAAAAACGCAAAGAAAAAGACAGACAGTCAAGGTCCAAAACAGATGACAAAGCTTCTTCTAAGCCAGTCGCCGATTCGCTGGTACTCTGAGGCTATTCAGTGAGGTCATTTCGCAGCCCCTGATGCCTGCTACTTTTGAGTCGCAGGCCTGTACCGAGACCCATTCGGAGTCCGATATGCCACGAGATTCTTCAAGTATTGAACCCGCAGATGTCTCTCCCTTGGATGGGTCCGGAGCTGCTGAGCAGGCACCGGCTTCTGAGGGTGTTTTCGGGCCCTAAAGATTTGTATATTAAACCGACACCATCATCAAAAACAAGGCCAAAACCAACTTCTATGTCTAAAGCCAAATGCATGAGCCATGTGCTCAGGTCCCTATGCTTAAAAAAACAAATGATCAAAATGGCTGAGGATTTAATTACCTTGATCAAGGGTTCCCAACCCCCTCCTGCTAAGAGGCCTAGGCAAGGCACTGATTATGAATCTTCAGATCAGGTTTCCATTTCTTCTGATCAGGAATTTTTTATCCCCCCCTTATGAGGACTCTGATGCTTAAGAATCCATCCCTTCTGCTTCTCCTCCTGAGGATTTTTCTTTTGGGAGAGACTTTGCATACCTTAAGGGAACATTTTCTTTGGCAGAGTCAGGATTTTTCAGAATCCAAAAAGAGGCTTGGGGATTTTCTTCTTCCATAGCATAGGCCCTTGGCTATACCTCCTGTTTTAGACATTGTTGATTTTTTCTCAGAATCCAGCATGGCTCCTGATTCCCTGCCCTCCGGCTCCTAGTAAGCCAGACAGATATTACAGGGTTCCTGACTCCCACAAGTTTCTTTTCAAAAATCCTACTGCTGACCCTGAAACTATTTCTCAGGGTCCCAAGGGTGTTAAGGCTTCTACTGCTAAAAATCCTACCCCTTCTGATAGAGACTCCAGGGAGCTGGATAGATGGGGTAAGAAGGTTTATACGTCTGCAACCCTGGCAATCAGGGCTTTAAACTGTCAATTTCATATGCTTAAATATCAACATCATGTCATGGGCTAACAAACTGAAAATGTTGATTTCCAATTGTGTGGAAAATAGAGAGTTACAAGATTTATTACATTCAGCTGAACAAGTTGGATAGCATACTTTGCAATGTGGTTTTGATTCCTTGGAGGCCTCTTACAGGGCCGCCGTAACTGGATCTGTGATAAGAAGGCATGCTTGGCTCAAGGAGCAAAATCTGCCTGATCATGTTAAAGCTAAATTGTTGGATGCTCCTTTACAGCAGGACAGTCTGTTTGGTAATAAGGCAGAAGAAGGTTTGAAAAAGATGGAAGACAAAGCTAAATCTATGCAAACTGTAAAAGATTCCTTGCAAGTGCAGCCACCCACATTCAGTAGGCACTGGCCTACTAAGAATTGGTTCTTTCCAGTACCCAACAGAGCATGTCAGGTCACACCCAGACACTCCAAAGGCTCCAGGTTTCAGTCACAGGGATATTACAGGACAAAACAATGGGGTGCCTCCACCTCAGAAACAGGAAGTAGCAAAGCACCACCCTACTGTAATCAGTCTCGGACTTTCCTCTGCTATTAACAAGCACTTATCTTTTGGCAGCCCCTTTGGGGGGAAAGCTAGCGCTTCATGCTCAAAATTGGCAACTAATTACCCAGGACAAGTGGGTCTTAAGTATAGTATCCCAGGGGTACAGATTTCATTTCCACACGTTGCCAATTCCAAACGGATGGCCAGATTTGCCTCCAAATCAGTGGGCAGAGGCCCAGAAATAAGCCACGTCCCTCATGGATATGGGGCCTATTCAGCTAGTACCTGAAAAGGAAAAAGGACAAGGTTTTTATTCAAGACTTTTCCTGGTACTCAGAAAAGACAAATCATGGTGTCCAATACTGGATTTATCCATTTTAAATACTTTCCTGGACATTCCAAAATTCAAGATGCTGACTACAACAGCTATTGCCTATGCTAGGCAAGAATGCCTGGTTGGTAACGCTAGACTTAAGAGGCTTACTTGCATATCCCAATCAGGGAATCTTGCAGAAGATACCTCCGCTTCAAAGCAGGCAATTGGCATTACCAGTTGTCTGCACTGCCCTTTGGCTTTTCTACTGTGCCCAGGGTCTTCACAAAGTGCTTGGCACCAGTGATTGCATTTTGCAGACAAGTAAACATTCAAATTTATCCTTATCTGGACGATTGTCTAATTCAGGCAGAGGACAAGGACACTCTTCTACAACATCTGGCGTTTGTAAAAAGGCTTCTAACATGCCTAGGGTACACCATAAACGAAAAGAAATCACAACTGGTACCCTCTCAAATAATTACATTCCTGGGTGCAAGCTTGAATACAACTGTCCAGATGGCTTACCTCATGCCAGACTAACAAATTCAATTGATAACATACGTCAAACAAGTGGCCACAAAAACCCAGCTATCTGCCAGACGAATCTTGCAGGCTTTGGGGTTCATGGCATCCTGCATTCTACTAATTCCATATGCAAGACTGCATATGAGGAAACTTCAATGGTACCCAAAAAGCTTATGGAGTCAACATTGTCACAGCCTGGAAACAATGATTCCTCTCATTCCTTGACTGCAACAGGAGTTCCTTTGGTGGGCAGAGGCCTGTCACCAAAACAAGGGACTGTCATTCATTCTACCTCCTGCCACCCAAACCCTGACTACAGATGCATCAGACTATGCTTGGGGCCCCATCTGGCAGGGAGATGCATTCAGGGCAAATGGAGCCCAAATCAAATGCACCTACATATCAACCAGAAAGAAATGCTAGCTGTACAGAATGCTCTGACAGCTTTCAAGTACTTACTTCATCCAGGACAACTACTGATAGACGGACAACACCACAGTTGTGTTACATAAACAAGCAGGGGGGTACCCACTCCTACCCCCTTTGCAGACTAGCCGTGGCCTTGTGGAACACAGCCTTGACTTGCCAAATACATCTTCAAGCTCAATTCCTGCCAGGAAAGCAAAATACTCTGGCAGATGACCTAAGCAGAAATCTTATGGACCCACACGAATGGAAACTGGATCCACAAATCTTCAGCATGGTGACACGAAAATGGGGGAGCCCAGACATAGATCTTTCTGCCTCTCCCCAAAACTACCAGTTAGACAAATTCTGCACGAGAATTCATCACAAAAAAAGCTTGGAAAGTGGATGCTCTATCCTTCAGCTGGAAAAACCTATCAGTCTATGCCTTTCCCCCCTCTGCCTCTGCTCTCCAAGGTTTTACTAAAAGTCAGATGGAAAAAAACAAAAATGATTTTGATTGCTCCGGACTGGCCTTGCCAACACTGGTACCCGCTTCTAAGGAATATGTCGCACCTTCTTCCGTGGTACTTGCCTCAGACACCTCATCTATTGTCTCAGCAGGACTATCAAATTCTGCACACACAGCTCCAAACTCTGAATCTTGCGGCATGGCTAATCAACTAATTTCACCAGTCATGTCTCTCAGTAAACCTGTGAGGGGATGTCATTTTGGAGGCTAGAAGGCCTAGTACTAGAAAATTTTATGCTGACAAATGGAAGAGATTCTGTGCCTGGAACCAAGCACAAGGAATAAACACAGCAATGCCCAATATTCCTCAGATTTTGCAATATTTAACTGAGATGCTTCACAAGGGCCTATCTTTTTCTCCTATAAAAAAATCCATGCCATCTCGGCTCATTACAACACAGAGCCTCCTCTCTTTTCTCATC
>NC_056743.1:1743117315-1743122315 GCF_019279795.1 Protopterus annectens | reverse complement strand
CCTTCCCAGCCAGCTGTACTGGCAACATATGAGTTTGCTCATGAACTGTGATTGTTAGCAATTCAGATGGGTGCCCTGCAACTGTGCCATTAGTCTTGGCTGTAGCTTCAACCATTATGGTCCTAGACAGCCTGCGCGTTTAAAAGATTCAGTGATTACTGGAGGCTTTTTGGGACTGTGTGCTGTCAACACCTGGTACTCTTGGTGTTGCCCTGCATTCAGAAGAAGTTCAATTGGTGGGTAAACAAGATGTGCAGGACTGAAGGAAGACCATTTTCCTTGTTGTAGCCTGCATGATCTCCACTTCAACCATTTTTCCTCTACCAAAATGTACATGCAGATTTTTCAATGATTCTTGTAAGCATTTGAGTCTGCACTCAATCTCTGGGCATGTAACAACTGATATACTGCATAGGGGAGAGTCGCATGGTGGGCAGACTAGATGTGCAGGAGTCTCTAACAAGAGATGCTTTTGATCTTACGTGAGGCACCCACAGAGGGATTTTCATCTATGTTCTTCGTGTTTCACTGTTGCAGTCATCCTATTTGGGTTATCTGCCTGCAGGTAGCCTTTAGCCGGCCTGAATACCAGTCTCTTTGGATTCCTGTGTCGGATGCTGTCTCTTCCATGATGTCAGGCCATCAGGGGTATAAAATATGCAGCCGATGCCATTACATCAGTCTTTCTTGCTGCGTGGTGCCCAAAGCAGAAGCAGTTTGCAAATGCCTGTGAGCAGACTCCTTAAACTTTCATTTTCGAGTTTCAGAACCAAAGTCTCCAAAAAAGCTAAGTATGTAGTTGGAGATCCTTTTTCTTGCTCTTAACCGATGTCAGTAAAAGTTAATTGTCTTGCCTGTTGAAAGCAAATACCTCCTAAAGATTTTAATTTGTACGGCATTCCTTGCTTAGGCCCAGACCACAACGTCCCTCCCTGTCAGTTTTGTGCCTTGTTCCACCCCTGAACTATTCGTCGTCGGGCTATATTTGCAGCAAATTATTTTGGTACTCTGTATAACTATCCAGAAATGGCTTTGGTAAGCCATCCAACTACCGATATTCCGAAAAAACGTAAGGATAAAGATAGACTGTATAGGTCCAAAACTGTCGACTACGCTTCCGTTAAGCTAGTCGCCAATCCGCCGGTACTCAGGCACTTTAGCAGCCCCTGATACCCACTACCTCAGATTCGAAGGCCTCTACTGAGAGCGATTCATAGTCCGGTATGCCACGAGATGCTTCTTCGACTATGGAACCTGCGGATGTCTCTACCTTGGATGAGTCCGGAGCCGCTGTGCAGGTGTATTCAGGCCTACAGACTTGCGTTTTAAACAGACGCCGTCTTCTTCATCCAGGCCTAAAACATGACCCACACCTAGAAAACAGACGTCCAAACCGCATGCCCAGGCCCCTGTGCCTAAAAAACAAATGCTTAGAATGGCTGAAGATCTCATTACCTTAATTAGGGGAAGCCAGCCTTTCCCCTCTGAGACCTAGAACTAATTTTCCTTCTGATTCTTCTGATCAGGAATCTGATATTTCTGTTTGAGATTGGTACAGCTCTACCTGCTTTTAATAAAGTTTAGTGAACCAATATCTTACCTTGCCATTGATGCCAACAGAATGACCTTTTAGATGTTGTTTTACATAAAACATTTAACATAGTGTTCATAATTCATTTAATGATCCATATCAACCTTTGAGCCATATCCAAGAAACAGCTCAGAACATTATCATTCCCTGGCACCGTTGACAATAAATGTATCGAGGTTGCATGCTTTTACAAGTCAGGGTTGCCACAAGCTACATATTCAATACAAAAATACACAGATACCTCAGATGGATTAAATGGCCACAGCCATGTGTCTATTGCCATTAACTCAAATAGAAGCCAATTATGAGCTGTGCGCAAGGCAGGAATGTCAGGGAGGCCATTTTTTCTTTCATAGCATTCCCCTAAACCTACAGGACAAACAGACAGCACGTCGATATCTGGCCCTTCTGATTCATCATACCCACATCATAACAGCGTTTTCATTTCACAATTTATCACAATTCCTTTGGACCGCCTTACAATCTGCCAAGGAGCCATTGCCGGGCTGGGAAGTCCCTTGGCAACAATCCCTTGGGGCTATCTGGCCTGTGGAAGGTTCAACTGAAGAGTCCTGTGACCCCCCCCCCCCCCACACACACACACACACACTTACCTTGGCCTCCCTTAGCTTTCCTGTCTTCTGGCACAGAAGGGAGGAATATTCCTCCCTTCCGCCATCACATCTCAACCTGTCCTAAGTGAATGCCCTTCAAAGCTAAACCAGCTTGCAATTCCTTATAAAAAAATCCCCAAACCTTCTTCAGATAAGTGAACCCCATCCTTATCATACCTGTCTGGCCACCAGACCCGAATTCCAGGGTGGAGAATGTACTACCCGTTAATGTCCCTTAACACCTTATCCATAGAATTATTAATTCTCCTTCTCATTCTCTCCACAGCTTTAATGGACCTAAGCCCCCTCCATTACTTTTTCTGTACCACTAGATAATAGCTTGTGGCCAGCATTCATGCATGCAAATATACCTCTTGTACCATCAAACCAATTAGATCTTTTATTGGATGTTGACAAATATCATTACCCCCTAGGTGCAATAAAATGGCAGTAGGAGATTCATCACTTCTTGCAGCTTGCTTAGTACTGCCCTGAGATGGTGCCACTGCATTCCTGATACCCTAAACCAAATTGCTTTGCAAGAAGCTCATTTTCCTCCTCGGAAGGAGAAGCCCCGCCTGCCCTGGATAAAGTGATGGAGTCTCTGAATGAAAGAATGACCCACTATCCAGATGTATTTCTGATCCAAAAATGTGAGAACTGAAATATAAAGGACAAGAGTTAAAGCCGTTTGCACCTTATTAATCAAAACAAACAGGTCAACGACCTAAAACAACAATTAAAAAAATAAAAAATTCACTGAAACAATGTAGCCGATAACTGTTTAATGCTAAATAATCCACAATACCAATGTTAACGTCCACAAGAAGAGTACGAACTAAGCGCTTTCGCCAAGCTTAACAAACCAAAGGCATCATCAGAGTCGTTCGTTTACAATGCATTCTTCTCTTTTGAACTGTTCAACAACAATTAGTACCAATTAATCAATTAAAAATTTAAAATAATTTTCATTTTCTTCACATTGACAAAACAGGAAAACATTTTTTTGGAAGAAACAACAACCAATTAAATGAATACACATTGACTTGAAATAATCCATGATTTGCTGCATTCACTTAAAAAAATCGATAACATTCCGAATTATTTCCAAAAAACACAATAAAGTGAGTATTCTTCTTTACCCATTCATAAGTATAAATTCATGAACATTCATCACCCTATTTTATTATGTTTTATTTTTAAAAATGGTTCAATGGAAATAAATTCATTCAACCCTGGAAGACAAGTGGCATTAGTACGTATTTGCCACATAGACTCACATGCTTCTAAGATAGATTCCCAATCACCCCTCCATCCATTATCAGATACTTTGTCAATAATAAAAAATAAAAATTTATTAAAATTAAAACATTGTTTAGAATGTGAATACAGGGCATTTACACCTTGCATAGCCTTTATAAGCATTGGACTTCCACCTGCCCATCTTCCTAATGTTGGTCTGTGAAGCTCCCATTGCATGTGCAAATGAGGCTGCACCTATTCAAAAGGAACGTAATGTATATTATCCGAGTCCAGGCCACTCAACTTGATTGCCTCCTTTAAAACTGTTCTCTCCTGATACTGTGTCAGAGGTTCACCTTGCTGATGACAAAAGAATGGACCTTCTTACTTACCCCTATAGTTGCGGTACTCTAGTAGCACTTTAGTCAAGACCCCATTCCAAACCCTTTGGGATAACCACTCTTACCCACTGACCTTTGCCTTCTTTATCCGTTTGGATTTACCCACATAAACCCAAGTGTCCTCCCCCAGCAAATCTACCTGTGCCAGTGGTAAAACTGTCCGTTGACCTTTCTTCTTGGTTGGTTGAATAACTTCAGACCATCTAAATGCCCCACAACAAGCCAGCAGAAAGGCTGCCCTAAATAATGCTACCTCATAAGAAGAAAAACAAACATTTGAAACAGCAAGCCACAGTTTACGTAAAACCGCTGGATCTGTAGGATACCTCTTATCAGGCCACTTGGGTGTTTGTTACCCCCAGCCCTCAAACATGGTCTGTACCTGAAATGTGTTAGCTAAATCCTTCAGACCCAAAGCCTGATGAAACCAATTCAGAGCTGACAATGTGCTTCTTGCCCTTCTAAAAGTCCATCCTCTTTCTTTCATTACCAAAATGTAAGTCCTGATTTGGTAAGGTGGAATTGGCCGTACTTGTTTCCAGCCTCTGGATAAGCTGGTTTGCAAAAATTGCTGTATGCATTTACTGTACCTTACCCTTGTCCTTCCACTGAGGGCATACCACATTAGCCACTATTCTCGTCTGCTCTTAAAGCCCATAAATGGTCTGGCACTCGAACCGGAGAAGGTTTCGCATTTGGAGCCAGCGACCAGAACAGGGTCCACTGCAAACAAGAAAGGGAGTCTGCTAGTGAGTTATCAATGCCTGGAATGAGTTGTGCCTTCACTGTGACATTTAATGTTAAGCACTTAAAATAAAATCTCATCATCCTGCCTACCACCCCCTTACCCCCAGCTGATTATTGACTGTGTACTATGCTATTGTCCAAGCAAAGCCAACCCACTCTCTCTCTCATTTGCACACCCCATATTTCCAGTGCAACCACTACTGGGAAAAATTCCATCTCTGCAATTGAAATGTTTAAACCTACTTTTCACTTGAGTTGGCCATGCCGCACCGAACCACTGATCTTGAAAATAACCCCCAAAGCAATTCCCCTTACTGCATCTGTAAACACTGAAGCTGTAGTTTAGTTAGTTGTCTTTCTCCTGTCAAATTGCTGTCCCATTGTAATCTAATAAGAAACGCATCA